>NW_009694849.1:0-5863 GCF_000703405.1 Apaloderma vittatum
GGGGCCGCGGTGCGGGAGAAGCCGGACGTGTGTGTGGGAAGGATATGTTATCTCAAAGCGGAGTCCGTTTCCCGGTGCGCGATAAGCTGCTCTCACGCCCTGGGGCCAGATCACGGGAGTTTATTAACAAAGTTGAGCGAGTTGGGGAACTGGCATGGAAACAGGAGGCATCGGTACTTTCTAGAGGCGTGTTTTTTCTACACGATCTTTTCAATAACGTGTTTGCAAAGACGTCCCACGAGCATGTGATGGGTTGGTAATTTACATGTGGTTACACAACCGGCAGGACAAGTAGCCGTGTGCCCTGAGGCAGGGCCTTCACCCGGGCCAGGGTCTCCTTCCCTCTGGGTGTGATGTTCACTACTACACGTTAGGAGGAAGTTCGCCTAAGGACAGGGTTAATTGGCTCTCTTAACGATGCGAAACTGTATCTAAACATGATAATGGTGGATGCATACAATTTATGTATTAACCAGGTTGTTACTTTTCCAAGGAGGGCCAACTCCTGATTAAAAGTTCCTTTGCTAATCGTCCTCACAACTTCACGGATAATCCTCCTTCTCCCACACATAGTTTACATACTTGTTTTTCTTACCTACAGGCAATCATTCTACCTAGCTTTAGAGTTATTTCAACATAACATTGAACTACTTTTTGACCAGATAACTGGTTTTTAAAAAGCACATGGATCCCTGAAGTTGCAGCCAGCGACTTTTTAACACTGGCAGTGAGCCCTTTGGCAGGCTGGGGCCCTCGCCTTCACAATTCTGACACCGGCGATGGTACCGCAGGAGTGAACTCCAGATCAGGCTTTGCGACAGAACCGTACAAGTGTGGAAAGTAAAACCGGTGGCTCTCCCTGTGACTGTTCTGTTCTATAGATGGTGACATTTCAAAGTTCTTGCAAAGCACGTAGTGGAGCTGTAAGTTTGTGTGGTCCACCATTGTTTTCTTTGGAGACTGCCAGGCTAGTATACATATTAATGATACTTAAAAAGAATAAAAAAAAATGTTGTTAGTTATTATAAAATAGTAAATAATGCAGCAAGTAGTTTTAATTAAGCTTCTAGGTACTATGTTTTCAAATAATTTTTATAAGACATTGAACTCATCTTGAAACAGTTTAAGTGGAATTGGACCTTTTCAGAACAGTTGGCTGAACTTTCTGGATGACTTTTTGATTTTACCATCACAGTATAGGAAGGCGGTCTCCCAGCCCATTTGTTTTCACTTAATATTAGAGGAACATGGACACAGGATTTAGATGGATCTGGGAAATCTTAAATTTCTGTTTAACTGAGACCTCAAGTTTTACATAAAGCATCTGAGATTTCAAAGTCAAAACATTTTGTCTGTTAACTAATTCAGCTTTGTTTGAAAGTTAAAAAAAAAAGAAAAATAAAAGGGGAGATCATTGAAATAATTTTCTGAAAGGAGAATGTATGCAGAGGGCGACTGTTGAGTGTGTCATTCAGTACTGCAGAAGTCTATTAAAAAGTGATTAGAGGTACATTCAATCAACTGGCAAATTGACACCATAATTCCTTTTACTGTCTGCTTATGTGCTTTTAGAAGAATATAGGATCTATAGGTTGTTTCTGATGTGAGTTACCGAAAACCAATGTTGTTCTGTGGCCTTAATGCAAATTAAGTGCTAAATGCCTGCTAAAAAAAAAAAAAAGAAAAGGAGAAAGAAAAAAAAAAAGAAAAAGAAAAAAGAGAAAGAAAGAGAAAAGAGAAAGAGAAAGAGAAAGAGAAAGAGAAAGAGAAAGAGAAAGAGAAAGAGAAAGAGAAAGAGAAAGAGAAAGAGAAAGAGAAAGAGAGAAAAATTGGTGTGATCATCCCCAAGCATTGAAATCTTGAGATCAGAAAGACTGTTTTCATGGCAGAGTGCAGATGAAGTTCTGTAGAAGAGCATATGACATTTAGATAGTATTTTTCTGCTGCTTGGGCTAACGATATTTGAAAGCAGAGACTTTCCCCTTTCCTGAATACTTAGCTCACCAGACTAAGAGGGATCAACAAGTTTTTTTCTCAAGTGTTCATAAACATGCATTATTGTAAGTGCTCACAAAAGCTGTGCAAGCTGGCCATAGGTAAATTGTATATTATGGGAATTAAGGTTTTCAGAAAACAAGTCAGGGATTTTAACATTTAATTTTCACCTTTCCTTTGAGAAGAGATACGAATTTCTTCTGTGTTAAATGTTTTCAACTTTGTACTTTTTTTCAGTGGTGGCTCTAATAATTTACAGTGAGTAAGAGTCCATTTCTTCTTCTGCAGTTATAAAGCTATTCAAAGGTTGCTGTCTTGTACAATTTCATTGCCATCTCTGTGTCGAACTTTGGGAAAAAATGTGTCTAGATAGTGTTAACAGTCGTAGTCATCCTAGAAATACAGGAGTGGAAGAGACTTCTAAAAGCACATGCAGTGCTCAAGGGCTACGCTGAATTATAAATACACTCTGTAAAGGTTTGTTTAACTAGTTCTTAGGAACTTAAAATGAAGAAGATTCTGCAAGCTCTGTAAATTATCAGTTCATATGCTTAGCTTTATCTTTTCTAGAGTGTGTAAGTCCAGTTCCTTTTTTTTTTTTCTCTCTCATGGTCACTTTCCAAGCTTCTTATTCATGTTGATCTTACCTGGACATTCCCCAGTTTTCCCAGAAAGTGCAGAGCTGGAGTCTTTCCACTGCTGAAACTGAATGATATGGCTTCATTCTGAGCCCTACACAAGTTACCTATTTATACTAATTAATTAATAATCACATGCAATAGCAATTAATTTAACAAATGGCGTTCATGTGACGTGACAACTGTTCATCTGCTTGACCCAAATATAAATTACTACATTTTCAGACAGCAAGGCAAACTTCTGGAAGCCTGTCCGGTGTGATACTACATAATAAGACTGTGTGCTCTGGCTGTTTCTCCCCCAGGGAGACTGCAACCCTTCGGACTGAAACTGTATTTTCTACTCTTGCTGAAGTTTTCTGTCTTTTTTATATGCTTTGCTAAAAAAGTGTTGTTGAAATATATCAGCAATGGCCCCAGACTGCTTCAACATCTTTTATCTCTTTCAAAATTAGTTTAATTGACCTTATCTCTGACATTATCTAAAAGACCACTAAACAGGATTTTCTTCTATCAAAATAACAACCAATAAGAAGGATATTTAAAAAATGAGGACTTTATTTAAAACATTATAATCTGTGTTCTCTCAGTGTCTTGAACCTTCTGTGCAATTAATTGCTTTGGAATTAAAACAACAGCTTTCTAAAAGAAAGCGAGAATCATAACTCAAGCTACTGAAGGTAGTTCAGATAGCGTGTGCCTATTCTGAGAAAAGGACAAAATATGTAGTGAATTCGACAGTTCCACTAGAGGGCACAGCTGTGTATAGAAAAACCAAATGCAGCTAAGCTAGTATTAATTTCTCTGGAAGTGCTTGCATCTTAAATGAGCAGAATATTACTGATAATGTATTAAGTACAAGTCACAGCTTATTTCCTCTCAGAAGGACACCTTAAAAACCACTACTGGCATCAAGGTTTGTGTGTGTAGTGGCCATCACCTGGTATTTGACATATTTGACACAGCCTTGCTTTCGTAAGGTCCTTCCTCCTGGTTAAGCAGGGCGGGGAGATTGCTGTTACACCATTTGTATCATATGATTAGATGTTCCGCGAGGCTATAAAGCATAACCAAGGAAAAACTTGTGTGTTTTCCTTGTTGTTGCAGTGCCAAAAAATGCTGCTGTGACTTACAGCTACATTCACAGGTGGGGATGTGTAGGGGAGACAATTTAACACAGCCTGTGTGTTTTGGAGGTGTTCCAGGAGGGACTCCCCTTCTATTGCTGTGTGCTGTGTCAGCACAAGGATGCGGTTACCCTACATTTTACAGCGAGCCGTGCCGACAGCACTGCGTTGCAGAATTAAGACTTTTCGTCCTTAAGCTCTTTTCTAAACACGTACGTAACTCTTGCTTGCTGATAATCAAAAGAGACTGTGACCCGCTCATGTTGGGAGTTTGCTCGTGAGAATGGACAGATACAGCACTTCTTGTACACAAGATGTGCATGGGAGTACATGGAAGAGTGTGATCAAAACAAACCTGGGAATGTCTGTTCTCCCTGTGTGATAAGAGAGTGATTGAAGGAGCACATGAGCTAATAACAATCCTGGCTGCATAGTCTGGTCTCCTGTTTGTAACCCATAAATATTGCTTCTTGCTAATAAACTTTGTCTTAGCTTCTGTCAAGAGCTGAGTCCGTGCCTTTCAGCCTGCCGCAAATGACGCCCAACGTGGAGCTCGACAAATAAACAACTCAGCCGAAAACAGCTCCCGGACGGAAACTCGACAAATAAAGTACTCAGCCGAAGACTGCATCCAAACAGGGACCTGACAAACTTTGGCTCTCAAACAGAAATTCAACAGATCAACTACTCCAGCGGTGGCTCAGTGGTCTAACAGATTAAAGCAGAAAACAAACAGTGCATACCTTTTCCAGGGGCCTTGGGTAAGCCTCGCGACCCAGTAATCATGGGGCAGTCTAGCTCCAAAGAGCACAAGCGTATATTACATGAACAAGAATTTAAAGTACTGACTTCTTAGGTGTTGCAGTTGCTTCTATGGGTTAAATAATATTGTAAATGGTTTCCTAATTCAGACTCTTAGGATAAAAAATTGTGGATAAAGGTTAGTGAGGAATTCCAGATTAAGAAATATTTACAGTTTAAGGTACCAGATGAGTTAGTTATTACGTGGCGGACAGTTGACACTGCTTTAACTGGATTACAGCCTGCCAAGGAACTCCTGCAAACAGCAGGAACAACTGCCTCTGCTGAGCTGAACCCCTAATTTGCATCGATCAGGGCACGGCAGAGCATGTTTGTGATAAAGTGTCCATGGATCCATGTGATCCTGATACTATTGATCCTGATACTATTGATCCTGAAAAGGAGTCAGACTTATACCCATCTATAAAATCTATTAGAACTATGGCAGTGGAATCTCCAACAGCATAACAAATTCTGGAAAATAAATCACGGCTGCCGTCTCCTATCAGTATTTCAAATCCACCTGCAATATTTGCTTGAGCGGCACCAGCAAATGCAGGAGCAGAGCCATCTTTAAAAGAATTTTTAGAGCGTCCTTTGATGTCTGGATCAGCACCTTCCTATAAACCTGTTGTTGAGAAAATAAAGGAGGAAGCTTTTAAAAAAACTGATTTTGTTATGTGGGTGGCATGTCCTGCGCTATATCAGCCAAAAAAACCTCCCGAATACCAGCAATTCACATATGAGATTGTTAAAGAAGTACGGAAGGCGATACGAGAGTATGGGCTGCAGAACAATTATACCATGATTTTTTTGCAAACAATTGGAGAATCTCATACTATGACACCATATGACTGGAAATCTCTGATGAGATTGGTTCTGAGTGCAGCACAATATACCGTTTGGTTGGCAGAGTATAGGTGTCGTGGTTTGACCCTGATTGGCAGCCAGGTGCCCACACAGCCACTCTCTCACTCCCCCTTCTCCACTAGACAGGGGGAGAAAATATTTCAAAGGACTCAAGGTTTGAGATAAGGACAGGGAGATCACTTTCAATTACTGTCTCGGGCAAAACAGACTCGATTTTGGGGAAATTAATTACATTTATTAAGAGAACAAATCAGAGAGGAATAGTGAGAAACAAGAAAAACCAAACAGATTTTAAAAGCAGAACACCTTCCCCCCATCCCTCCCTTCTTCCTGGGCTTAACATCAATCCCGGTTTCTCCACCTCCTCTCCTCGAGTGGCACAGGGGCACAGGGAATGGGGGTTACGGTCACTTCATCCGATGTTGGTTCCAC
>NW_009694850.1:0-9445 GCF_000703405.1 Apaloderma vittatum
TCCGGTTCTGCTTGGCAGAGCCCTGTGTGCTCGGGCGTGCTGCTCGCCTCTGAGAAATGGTGGGAGGAGTAGGAGCATGCTCTTGGCGTGAAAAGCAGGCATGGAGAAACCCCGTGGTTACTCCCATTGTTACTTCTGCACGGCTGGTACCACCGGTTTGGGTTTTGACAATGCTTTCTGAGCTCAAGAAGTTAATGTTAACTCACAGTGTTGGAGAGCGAAAGATGGGACACAGGTAGAACACCACCAGGTCAGAGCCCAAGAAGCTCATACGTTTGGGGAGATGGGGTGAATGTCAAGGGAAGACAAATGCTGTTGGTGTAAGAGAGAAAGGGCAAATTTTGGAAAGCCGTGCATGGATGTTACACTGATAGAAGAGCTTCAAGTTATGCCAGCAATTACACACTGATGTGTAGTGCGAAACAAAACCAAGTAACAATCAGCTCCTAATTCTTTTCCCATTCAACTAACACAGCCCGTCTCCAAGCTCTGCTTGTTGTAGATAATTATGCACTTCTTGAGTTGGAAATAAAATTCACAGATTAAATGTTTGTCAGCACTACAGTATTGCTTCACTGGAGATTATATTTCACTTTGAGGATCATAACAGCTCTTAAGTTTCAAGAACACACTAACATGTATTGTGCTATGTTAATTTCCACGTGTTCTTTGCATTTATAATTTCTTCTGTGTTGTCTATGATTTTTTCTTGTTTTAATGACAGTGATGAAGCTAATTCTGATAAAACAACAAAGACCTACAAGCAAACAACGAACTTGGATTTTTCTGGTTTAACTCATTTTTATGTAGAAATGGCACTAACAGTCTGTTTGGACCATTGTGAACTGGCTCTCAGAAGAGGTGGTACACAGAAGAAAAATAATCTTTAGAAATAGTTTAATTCAACTTTGATATCAGATTTGCTACAGTGTCTTTTACTCTTCATAGTAACACCTGCACAGGTGTCCAGACCTGCCCCAAATTTTCTTTGCTTATTCTGCCATATTGCTGGGGCAGTGTTTCTTATCCCTCTTAAGAGTAGTTAATGTATCAGTGGCAAAACAGAGGCTCAGTTAGTGGCTCCAGATATTAACCTGTAGTCAGGTACACACAGGTGTCTGGCACACTAGAGGTGTGATTAGTTAAACCTGATGAAACTAATTTGCAAGAATGCTTCTGAGTGGAAATTAATGCATATACAGGTTCTAGTTGTTTTCTGTTCAGTCTTCCTCCTTGAACACAGGACCAAAAGGCACTTCCCAAATCCAGTCCCCTGCTGTTGAGACATTTTTAAACTTTTCAATCTCCCTCTTAAAACTAATTAGGTTATTTTCCTTATGTTATTCCCACTGCGAGGCTACACCGTACTCTGATCTCTGATGGCTAGACACTTTCTAGTTTCCAGTCTGAATGTATTCATAGGTATAATCCCTTTTGTCCTTGTGCCAAACTCTTGCTTTAGTTTAGACACTTCTTCTCGCTCTGTAGTGTTTAGCCTTGATGTCTTTGCAGAGCGCTGTCACGTATTGTCTTTTCCTTTGCTTTTTAGGTCAAAGAAGGCAGGTTCTTTTAGTCTCCCCTAAGATAAACACTGCAGGAAACCATCCTGGAGAATACTGCAGCTGACATTAAACTTGTTTTCCAGATGGATGACTGAAATTACTCAGTGTGCTGTGTAACGCACCAGTGTTTTAGAGAAAAGCACTGGCAAACCTTTCTCTCTTTCATCTCTTCCTAGTACGTTCTGGGGTAGTGTTTACCTTTTCCATCACTCTCTCACACCAGTTACTAGTTTTGAAACCATTGTCAGCTGGCAGTAAATACACCTGTGGAGTTGATTTGCTGTAAAATTCAGTTGGTCAAAGTGAGTCTTTGGTGCTGTTGGGCTCCTCCTCTCCTATGCTGATCCACCGAGTACTGTGGAGTTTCACAGATATGAAGGAGCAAATAAACTGAAGAGGTGACTTGAAGGTGGGAAATTGGTAACAGACCTTTCTGTGTTTGTAATTTCTCACAGCAAGAGTGCTGAGTCAATGGACAGAGGCTGTCTTGCCTGGGCATGGTTCTCTCGGTGGCTTCAGTGCTTTCTTCTGGTTTGAAATGAAGGCGTGCAGTGCATTTAGGTCTATGTGATTTTGTTTCTGTGTTTTCTGGCACACACTGGATAAGATTTATCTGTGATTTATCCATAGAAGGAAATTTGATATTACTAATACTTAGTTGTTCAGAAAAGAGTTTGGATTTTTTTTTTTTGTATTTTAGCAACAGTATGAAAAAGGATAACATTTTATAGTGATCTAGAAACTTGGGTAATGGATGTTGTCTGATGGATTTGTATGTGGTACAATGTAGGCTCAAATTAAATAATGAAAATCTGAATGAATATCACATTCAGTTATTTAATTGCTTTGAAACTGTTTGTGGAGTTTTAGAAAGTGCCTTAAGGTGCTCAGTGTGCTGAGAAGTTGTATTCCTCCAGATTTGTGGTCATCTTCCTTATTTATCTGCTGGGTAGCAACCGTGCAAGGAGCTCATATGCAGATGTTAAGATTTTGAAGGAATATTATCTTTAGAGCATGATGAATTTTGAACTGGAAAATCACATTGCAATCACATCATGTTTCCTTGTAAAAATGGATTTTACAGCCATGTACGGCCACAGATTTGCAGCCGTGGTTCAGATTTATCTGAAAAAGCTGAAGTTTGTATACCTAGGCAGTGACCTTTTTATGTATATAATGTCCTTGCAGATGAAATATGTAAGGAGCATGTTTGAATAACGTGTGTGGCTTGTGTGTGTGTGTGTTGTGTGCGTAAGTGTTCCTTCTGTCATCACCCCTGTTCCTATAACAGCTCGTCCTGGTTCTCTCCTGTGGATGTAAACATTGTTTCACGTGGGACAGAAGATCCCTGCTTCAAAAAGAGATCGAAAAACACAGATACCTACTCATGAGGGTCTAGGACTTGAAGTGACTTCTGAGTCATCTTGTCCCGTCTCCTGCTTTAGTTAGGCTGTTGGGTCATACAACTTCAATGCCAGCCCTCAAATGCTTTCTCTTGTGACCCTCATACTGCTTCTTACTCCTTGACTGTTCAAAATGTTACTCTAATTTCCGCTTATATTTATTCACGGAGACTTGTGGCTTTTGTGTCGTTTTTGGACTTCAGTTTTTTCATCCTGCATGCTTGCCATTTTGATGTACTTATAAACAACAACCTGTGCTGGTTTTGCCTGGTTTTGTGTTATAGTTTTCTATTTTCCTGACCATCTGAGAAGCACTTTACATACTTCTTGTAGATATACCTTGTCTTTCATCACTATGGGTGACCATTTATATTTTTGCAGCCCCCTGGACTGCAGATCATTACACCCTCAGGTACAGGAATGAGGAATCATCTCCTGAAATGGCAAGACAAATGGAAAAAAACTCACTTATGTAGCACGGAGTGTGTTTATAGGATTCACTACTGCAGAATGTCACTGTGCTATTAAATGGAATAATGCTTTTTAACATTCTGGAGTTCTCTTGTGAATGTTTTCATTAATTCTAGCTTTATTGATCTTCTCTCTTAAGAGGACACTAATTGCACTGGTTTGGTGTCTTATGGGCGTGTTATCTCAGAACACATCCCAGTCCCTATGCATTACATGTATCTTACCCTTTCCTTTTGTATCATAAAAAATGAGGTCTCAAAGAGATACAGGTCTTGGGTCTGGCTTTTGACAAACTTACAGGTTCTTCTGATAGCTACAGGTGGGAATCTTTTACTGTTGCCAGTTTAATTGGTATATGAGAAATATGTTCTGCTTCTGGGTCTGATGTTACACGGTTTTACAGCAGCACTTAAATGTGAGATCTGAAACCTCAGAATAACACCCATTTACCAATGGACCCAAGTCAGTCTCTGCATCTTTGTGTTTCAGTTCCTCATTTATCAATCAGGAGTGGTGTATCTGCTTAGATTTTTGTATTTCAGTAATAAAAGATGTGCTCACGTCACCCCTGGCCTGTCTCTTTGGTTTTGGCTGTGACCACTGTTCCCCAAGAGCAATATTAATTCTGAACAGAAAACTTTTCATGAGTGTTCGGGGCTAATTGGATGGGACTTTTAACATAAACCTTCATTTAGTTTTGGAACTGAAACCTTGGCCTAGCATGAGCACCACGCTAGTGCTGTGTTCATGTTCCTCCATCCAGAGGTTACCACTGAACTGAGCTGCTGGGCTACAGCGGAGTAACCTTTTAATCACAGCAGCATGACTCAGTGGTATAAACAAATGTGCAGAGGTAGTCACATGGTTAAATAAGAGAGGATAGAAACAGTTCCTCTTGACCAAGTTATGAGTGTTGACCATCATGGTTTGGGGGAAATTGCTGAGTCTCCATGGTGCTTTCTACTGAAGTCAAACTATTTTGCAGGGACACCTGCCAGAAAAGCTTAGATCATGGGTTTCATCCAAATTAGGATGAATTTTAGAGGGACCAGATGGGGCCCTGGATCTAACCAGCCATCGATATACACATCTGCCTGCTTCACAACCCAGGCTGTGAGCTCCTCCAGCATGCACCGTGTTGCCAGTACATACGTATCAGGCTTCACCTATTTAATGGTGCTTTTCCTCTTGGCTGGCGCTCAGGAGTTGGCAGCCTGGCTTCTCTCCATCTCTCCTTGGGTGTAGAGCTGGGCACTTTCCATTCTTGGCTGGCCGTGGGGAGGTTTGGCAGAGATTTCTGACCTGAGTAAATATGTGTGAGGGCATCTCTTCATTGCAGAGCTGTGTGGCATTGCCTTCCCTAATCGATAATGAAAGAAAGATCCTAGGATGTGTGGAAATGTGTCAGGGATCGGAAGGTGAAGGATGTTGTTGTCGCAAGCTGAGAAAGATGTCGGTGTTTTTGTGCACACCATTCAAAGGCTGAGTTAAGTAAGTCACTAGGGAGATATGTCTACAGACAGAGCTATTTTACTAGAATAAAATTTCCAGCTCCTAGTCCATGCAGGTAGTGTTCGATGAACTGGTGATGAAAAGGAATTAGTTGGCTGGTAATTCATCTAAAAGATTGGCAGAGGATTTTACAGGCTTACACCAGAGCTGGCTGGAGACAATAATCTCTTTTCTCAAAGAATGCTGAGGTCCTGACGCCCAGCTCGTTGGAATGAAACTTGAATGCTTTTTAATTCTCTGTGAGAGATTTTTTTCCCCTTTTTGGTTTTTGTTTTTAGGAAGGAACAAAATGTTTCATTGTGATTTTGTCAATGATTTTGATATAATGGATTAAAAGAGTAAATGTCTTCCAGATTCCAAAGCTTTTTAAAAGAAGAATGCCATTCAAACACATCAGAGCTGTTTTCTCCTCTGAATTTTTTGCTGAAATTTAATTTTAAGCAAATGTTTACATACTTCAATAGCAGTGTGGGCTCCCTTGCAGCAATGATGTGCAGTGGAGAATAACTGTGAGCAGGATTTTTTGTCTGATTATGTTATCCTGGAGGTGAAAGGGGTGGGGGGAAGGTTTGCATCCACTTGGCAGCCTTGTAGTGGGCCAAAGCAGTGTAAAAAGGCCTCAAAGTGAATAAGAAACAAGAGCAATCTTTGGGTTTTAACTACCCCTGGATGAGAGAGAAGGATTCATCGATGCTTTACTGTAATTTTACAGTTCTATTGCAGACTGTAATAGCGCAGCAGGGAAAGAAAGAAGAGGTTAGTGCTGTGCAACAGAGTAGGCTGCGGAGAGGAAACTTTATCTCTCGGCTTGAGGTTCTTGTGTCCTAGTCTCCTGATGTGACAGGAAGGAGCAGAGACTTAAATGGCAGCTGTCGTGCTGCCCAAATGCTCCCATGGGTTCTGTTCCATCTTTCTTTTCTCTCTTTTAAGTCAGAAGTGAGAACTCTTCCCCTCTGCAGCACCCCCAATGGCTAGTCTGTTGTCTACGGCTAGAACTGAAGCTCAGCAGCCTCCTGACACACACCTTGCGACCCTTGTTGGCTCAGGTTGGTGTTCACCATCTTCCCACTTAGAAGTGGAGAGGTGTGCTGTTGTTTGAATAGCAGCAGGTTCACCTGAAGTGAACTCATTTAATCTGGGGCTGTTACTGTTAGCTGTTGGATGCAGTTTTGTCATTCCTCAAATTTCAAGGGAGTTTGTGTTCAGTGACAAGACTTAGACCTCTATCTACTCTCCAGCACCCAGGAGAATCAAATCTATGAGGAAGAGTCTGGGCAAGCACACCTGATAACACAGGTACAAAGCAGCTGTGGCCCCACGGAACAAAATATTTCACTGGGGAACAGCAAAGCTTTCCAGTGTTCATTTCTGGGTTGGCTGCTGGCCTGCAGAGTGGCCTTTGATATTGTACTTTTATCTCTTCGTTTAACCAGAATGTGTGATGAGGAAGGTACTATGTTAGATGTTCTTACTCGGGAATAGCCTTCTGTAATTGCTGGCGGTTTTATTTTCAAACATAACATTGATTATAGAATTTAACCTTCAAAGATATGGTTTGGTACCGTGAATTCGGAGGGGCAGGTTATTGCTGGAAATGTTTTTGCTTTCCTGCCTTCCTGGATGTCGGTGTGTTTTGTAGAAGCATGGAGTAGGTGGACACTAGAGGGCTCCCTAGCATCCCTCCCTCTGGTCCCACCCCTGCAGATGAAGGAGGTTGTTCAGAGGAGTAAATCAAGGAGCCTTCACTCAGATTCTTATAATTGGATTTAAGTTTTGAGGGAGGGAACTGAGAAATGTAGAGATGTAAGGCTCAGCTCACTCTCCATCTCAGCTGGTGCTATGTAAGGAAATTGTGATATTCCTAAATACTAAAAAGGGAGAAAAGCTAGTTTGTTTTTTGGGACAGCCTGGAAGCAGCAACAGATTATCTTCCACTTATTCTCTGAGCACAGTTATTCACCAGATCACTTCCTTTCATAAGTCCAGGTCTGTAGATTTTTTTTTTCCTGTTTGGTTTTGTTTTGGACGTTTTGTTTTGTTTTTACGTTGTTTGCCCCTCCAGCAGCTTATATTCTTTCATAAGCGTTTTTCAAATCCAAAATAAGTGTTTAATTTTGTCTAGTGATGTAAATCTGTGCCCTCACTGGAGCAGTGTTGCTGTCAGCCTGTTTTTTGAATCAAAACAACAAAAAAAAAGCTTTTCCTCATACTAAAATCAGTATTGTCTGTGTAAAGAGTTAAAAGAGCATAAATTATACTCCCTGAGTCCTGAGAGAAACTGCAGATTTTTTTCAATTTTTTAAAAAACATTTTTGCCTCTTATATTTACCAAAGTTCAAATTTTAAAGCATTGGAGTTTTTTGCATCTATGAGATCTTTTAAGGTGACATTCTGAAGTGATTGTGTAATTATAGTCCCAGAAACTTGATCCTTAAGACAACTCGTTAATATTCTGGAATATCTCTACTATAGAAAACAAAAATAACGTGAAGGTAGCACAGAGCTGTGAACTCAGATTCTGCTGTCTTGATTTCTGAAATTAAGTTCTGAAGTGTAGTTTTCGATAGGGGCTAAAGATTTAGGAGCTTCCTCTCAGTCACATTCTGAAAAAAAAACCAACTTCATGAAAGTCTGTTTCTGCTTTTCACTGAACAGTCTTCTTAAGCTACTGCCAGTTACTATTAAAGCCATTGTCTAGCAGTTCATTTATAAATGCCATTGAAAAAATAAAGGAACAGAGCGACAGAGTTAGATTTTGAAGTTTTGTATCAGAGTCTCAGATAGAGCTGCTGTATCAGTATGGTCACTTGGCCGTGTCACCCTCAGTGGACCTGCTGAGCTGTCGTTCCAGCCAAGCGGGATGGAGCTGACAAGCTGTCCCCTCCTGAAGGGAGTTGGTCAGTGGTCATATATTCTTGAGATACAAGCATCTGTAGTTTCACAATAGAACAAGAGGGAAGGGCTTCAAACTACAACAGGGTAAGTTTAGACTGAACATTAGGAAAACATTTTTCACAGAAGGAGTAGTGAGACCTTGGAATAGGCTGCCCAGGGAGGTGGTTGAGTCACCATCCCGGGATGTGTTTAAAGGTCGTTTAGATGTAGTGGGGGGGGAAATGGTTTAGAAGTGAACTTTGTAGAGTGGGGTTAATGGTTGGACTCGATGATCCCAAGGGTCTATTCCAAACTAAATGGTTCTATGATTCTGTACTTTCCAGACCCTGAGGGCTAGGTGAGTTTCCCTTTTCTCTGGGAAAGATTAAAGTTGTGTTTATTACCAACAAACATTCAGATGCTGTAGCCACAAGGCACGAAAGCAGAATGTTGGTGTTTCAAATGTGCATGTGTGTAAGCTGAATGCCATTTCTTGAGCATGGGATTTTGGCTGCAATAATCAGGTTTAGTGGCCTTCTTGGTTCTTGAGTTTGTTCTGGGCTTTTTGTTTTGGTGGATTTTTTGTTTGGTTGGTTGGTTTTTCCTTGAAGGGGTTAGAGGCTTGTCATAAAACTACTTAATGTGAAACAAAAAGATCAAGGAACTGTTAAAAATCAGTGGTGTCTCTTCATCTTTTTGTGTTTTGGTGGGTTTTTTTAGAAGTCTGATTTTGAATTACATCTAGCTTTTTAAAACTCTTCTTTCAAAACAATGTTATTCTGTTTGGTTTGAATTTGAGTGCGTCAGTGACAGAAGAGATCATGTTAGAATGTTTATGGGAACGCGGCAATGGAAAGCAGCAAGGAAAAAACATCAAAATTAATTGGCTTCCCCTTTCTTGGACTGAACTGGAAATTTCAGTTAATAGGTTTGACAGATGATGTAAAATTCATAACTGTTATGCTAAAATTATATAGGACACATCCATAGGTTTGGGTGTTTCTTTTTGCTTTTTTAATGCATCAAAATGTAGTTGAAGAGTCTCCTAGTAAAGAGAGAATATTCTAGCAAGATGAGGGCTCCAACCTATGAATTAAAGCACCTGTCTGGAAGGGAGGGACTGGGCTCTCATTTCTGCCCTAGGAGCAGAGTTGTATTCTAACCACTGGACTATGAGGTTATTCTTGCTTTCTTTTTCCTGTGAAGAGCCTTGAATTTCTTTCTCCACATCTTCTGCAAGAGACTTGAGACATACCTGTGGTTTTATGGCTAGGAGCACTCCCAAATCCGTCAGTGTAGAAGAGATGGGCGTAGGTGACCAGCCAGGCAGCTTCTGTGGCAGAGTAACTTGGGAAGAGCAGGAGGTAGCAGCGTTGCAGCCATCTCATCGGGCATTTCTGAAGACCAGAGTCAGTTCTGCTGCAGTCATAGAATCACAGAATCATAGAACAATTCAGGTTGGAAAAGACCCTTGGGATCATCAAGTCCAACCATTAACCCTACACTACAAGTTCACCCCTAAAACATATCACCCAACACCACATCTAAGCGACACTTGAACACATCCAGGGATGGTGACTCAACCACCTCCCTAGGCAGTCTATTCCAGTGTCTGACCACTCT
>NW_009694850.1:9576-37845 GCF_000703405.1 Apaloderma vittatum
GTAGGGAGTGATGAGGTCTCCCCTCAATCTCCTCTTCTCTAAGCTACACAGCCCCAGATCCCTCAGCCTTTCCTCATACGACTTGTGTTTTAAGCCCTTTATCAGCTTGGCAGCCACCTCTGTACCCTCTCCAGCACCTCAATGTCCCTTTTGTAGGGAGGGGCCTAAAACTGGACACAGTACTCAAGGTGAGGCCTCACCAAAGTTGAGTAAAGGGGCATGACCCCTCCCTGCTCCTCCTCACTACAGTATTTCTGATACAGGCCAGGATGCCATTGGCCTTCATGGCCACCTGGGCACACTGCTGGCTCATATTCAGCCGGCTGGCAATTAGAACACCCAGGTCCTTTTCCGCCAGACAGGAGTCTTGGAAAGTGTTAGGAGTGACACAGCACAGCAAAACATCTCTCTTATTAAAACATCTCTCTTATGAAAAAAGGCTGGGGCTTTTTTGTCTGGAGAAGAGAAGACTGAGGAAGGATTTTACCAGTGCTTATAAATACTCAAGTACTGAGTGTCAGAAGGATGGGGCCAATCTTTTTTTAGTGGTGCCCAGTGACAGAACAAGACATAATGGGCACAAGCTTGAACGTAGGAAGCTCCATGTAAATATGAGGAGGAATTTCTTTACTTTGAGGGTGGCAGACCACTAGAACAGGCTGCTCAGAGATGTGATGGAGTCTCTGTCTCGACATGTTCAAAACCTGCATAGATGCCACCCTGTGCAACCTGCTCTACGTGAACCTGCTCCAGCAGGGGGGTTGGACTGAATGGTCTTCAGAGGTCCCTTCCAAGCCCTAACATGCTGTGATTCTGTGAGTAGGATTTGGGCTGGGGATTCAGTTAGTGTGCCCCACAGGTATTAAAAAGGAAGAAGAAAACAAAATTATGTATCAATGAAGAGATCTGTCCAGGTGGGGGGTGTCAGGTTTGCCCAGAGATTTCCTGAGAGACAGTGCTAGATCCTGGATCTGAATGGAGCAGAATGGGAGGAGAGGTGTTTCTGAGTATACATGCACAGGCACCTGGGGAACTTCCAGATACATTCTAAAGAAGGAAAGAAAGAAGTGGATGTGGAGTTGAGCGTCTTCAAGATTAGGCAGCAGCTTCCAAGACTTTTCAGACCTGTAGGCTGGACGTATCATCTCATCCTGTATACAGACTTCTCTGGGGCTTGCCTGAACTTCAGTTACCCCTCAGGATGTTTTATCCTATTTAATGGGATATGTGTATGCACGTACATAGTGAAGTGAACTGACAAATCTGAGCAGCTGCATTGCAGAGGAGAGGGCAAAGTGCCTCCTTCAGTGATGGAGAGTAGGCTGAGAGGAGGAGAGAAGCCTGCTAGCAAGAGCAGCCAGTTTCTCTTGCAAAGGAGATTAAAGGGGCCAGGAGGCAGCAAGAGAGCAGGTGGGATGTGCACAGCAATGAAGCAGCCTGGGAAGACTGCTGAAGGGCCAAGGCTGTTGGAGACAAGAGACTTGTGTGAAAAAAGCAGAAATCAGGGATAGGAATTCTTTCACAACTGCATCTTTACAGGCTTCATCAACCCCGGGAGGGTGGTGGTAGCACTGCCTCCAGCAGCAAAGTCTTCAAGTGCATCTCTAACCGAATAAAAGTTGCTAAGGGGAGCACTGCAAGTGTGGGCTTTGTTTCAGTTAAACCTCCAGGCAGGAAGGGTGATTGCACCGGATTTAGTTGTGGGTGACATTCAGGTTCCCTGAGTAACTCTATAGTCCATGGAGGTGCAAGGACTCAGGATAGGCAGGGTCTGGACTTGAGTGTTGTGGGTCACTTTCTAGAAGTCTCCTGCACTCTTCCGTTTTGTGTAGAGAGCCTGGCTTAATAGCAGGCAGCGTGACTCTTGCCATATGCTTTCCCAAATCAGGGGGAATGTTTAATCTCAATCTAGTATCAACAAACAGAAAACACGGGAGATTTTTTTTTAGTGTGACAGGTTTGGACCACCACTGGACCTATTCTAACTTGCTCTTTTCACTTATGTTTAAAAAAAGAATATCATCAAACAAAACCAAACCCCCCACATCAGAAGAAAAAACAACCCAAAATGGGTGTATTTTTTTTATAACTGCATCTCTTGAGGCTCAGAGTGGAGCAGTGAGCACTGCAATGTTCTCTGCCAGAGACCGAGTTGTTCGCAGGACCTACCTTGGTCAGCCCTCTCTTTGCTCAAGTGCGCAGTTGCGCACGGGGCTTTGTGCGGCACGCTCGCCCCCAGATGGTGTTCCCAGCCAACCTGTCTCACCCTGGTAGTGTTGGCTCTTGCTCCCCTTTACCCACCATCTCGGCTGTTATTTAACAATGTGTTTGGTTTAAAAACAATTATATCACCGGGTCCCCCCTTCAGCGTATAACAAGAAACCCTCAGTCACAGCGCTGGGGAACAAGAGGCAGAATGGCTTTGAAAGGTAACGTGCTGCCAACAAGCAGCCTTGCAGCAATGGGTTAAACGGGGCCATCCCTGTAGACTGTCACTCACTAGACTTTTGGTTTCGGGGGTTTTTTTGAGTTGACCTACTAGGATTTTTCCCTCTCCTCCCACCCCTTCCTCTTCTCTTTCTTTCTTTCTCTTCATTCTTTTTCTCAAGTCTCTTTTGATTTCATGCTGGCTTTTTAAATTGAGGATAAAGTTAATTCACTGCACAATGCCGCAGCTGGAATGAAACACGGCCAGTCACCCGTGTGGAGGGGAGGACTGTGTGCTGGCTGGGGGGGACTCGTTGCATCTCCCAAGGCCACTACGGGCTGTCTCTGATTTATTGATAGTGCCTCTAGCGACAAAGCAAGAAGTTAACTAATTACGAACATATGGTTCAGCTCATGCTTGACTCAGCAGCCACCTTGTTAGCCGGGAGCTGGCTAGGTGTTCAGAAGCAGAGGAGCAAAGTTTTGGGTGGAAGGTGTGGTCCAAAGTCCCACTGACAAGCCAGAGGGAGTCTTGATTGATCCTAATCTATTCTTTTTGTTAGGAGGCAGCATGCTGCTGTCAGGAACAGCTTGGTAATAACAGATTTGTGGCCTCTAAGTCCTTGTGGTTATAGTCAGCACGCGACACTCGGTCGGCTCCTTGCATGCTCTGTACTTAATTGGTCTCAATGGTGGGGCCTGAAATGAGATGGTAGTTCAAGGTGCAACACATGCTATACCTGAAATCGCAGCCTGTGAGCTGCCGCACAGATGTCAGCTTTTTACCAGTGAGCTTACCACTGGGGACCCAGAGGGTCTGTACAGAAAGGGACAAGGGGCGTCTGAGAGGTCCCTGCAGATTTGCAGTGCTTAATATGGAATTAATTAGAAGGAAATTGAGAGAAGGCATGGCTGGTAGAGGAACAAGGAGTGAGACACACAGAACTTGTTAGGAAGTTCATCAAGGTGGATTGCAATTTTGTCTGCATTGAGCGGTCCATGTGTATAGTCTGGACACAGGATACCAGCTAAAGGGGGGAGGAGGGGTGTCTCTTTCTGTCCATCTGTTGGTCTTTCACAAGTGAATCTGGCTATGCCACAGGATTCAAAGCAGTGTAGTTAGAGACTATTTTTTTTTAATGTGTGTACATGGTCTCCAGGAAGAGTGGACTTAGTGCTATCCAGAGTTTTAAAACCATTTTAGAGCTCTTATAATTTGCTTAACTGGAAATGCTGAGCATAGAAAAATAGCAATTTTAATGACAGGCAGCAGAAAGAGCTCCAGGGATGAATGATTTGACACAGCCAACAAAAGGGTTATTTTATAGCTATCTAGACAAAGCAGAAGTGGGCAAAGAAGGCTACCTGTGTGCAGGGATGCATTAGCCAGGCCACAAGTCAGCAGGCTGAGGGACATGGGTAGTGACCTCTACTAGGCACTGGTGGAGCTGAGCCTGAAGTACTGCATCTAGTTTTGGTCTTCAGGGTGCCAGAAGGTTGTTGACAAAGTTGAGAACCCAGCAGGAGAGCCACTAAGCTGCTTAGGAGGCTGAAGCACCTGAGGGCAAGGTAGCCAGGTTTGCTTAGCGTGGAGAAGAGGGCTGAGGGAGTGCGGTGGTTGTCTTCCACTGCAATGGGGGACTGCGAAGAAGACAGAGGCCAACTCTTCTCAGACATGCACAGTGAAAGGACTCAGAGTGGTCAAAAGCTGGAACAAGTTACGTTCCAACTAGATATAAGGGGAGGAAAAAATCTTAACCAAATGTGGTAAGCTAGAGAGGCTATGAAATCGCCATTCCTGGAGGTTTTCATAACTTGCCTGGGCCAGCTCCTGGGCAGCAATAAAAAAAGTTGAAAAGGACTCTTAATTTTCCTATGCCAAGGCTGCAGCTGGAGCACAGCCCAGGGCCTGGGACAGAGTGACATGGCTCATGTTCTGTCGTGCGCTGCTCTGCTGGCTGGCTTGCGGCTCTGGTGTCATACCGCGATGCACATGGCAATTATCATTGTTGCCCCTATAATGTAATGAGTTAGAACGGTTAATTAGTGGGTAAAGTTGATCTGTACACAACAGTTTGGAATAATTCACCGTGTGCTTTTCTTAGCAGAAGCCTGTGCTTTGAGCTGTGCTTAGCTGCTCAGCAGAAATGACTTTCAAAGCTGAGTCAGTGCCTGTCCCTCAGCTGTTTCCTGTCACCTCCTGTGAGAGGGTGCTGCAGCTGCAGGCGAGCTGGGGGCCGGAATGTGAGTGGTGAGACCTCGGGCTGGTCTGAGCTCACCTGCACTTCTGCAGGTTGGAATAGTTACTTTTTATTGAGATCCCTATATCAGCACCTCTGTTGTGATACTATACATTAGACAAAGAACTGAGACTAAATGTTCAGGCTTAAATTCTCAGTAAGTTCTCATTTGTTTTGCTCGAATAGTGTGAGAGAGAGATCTGAAGGAAATGGCACTTAAGCCCAGCGTAACACCTTGTAAGCTTGTCTGAATGGTGCAAAGCAGCTTTGGAGGAAATAAGAACCATGATTATCTTCCTTGTTTCTCTCAGGGTCCATCTCTGCTCTGTTCTTTACCCAGCAAAGCAGGATGGGGCAGTGGTGACCTTCTCAAGGCAGTTTCGTCATTTCTCACTCTGAAAAATAGCCACTGCTTTGGTTTGTAGCAAGTTCAGGTTATTTCAAAAGATGAGACTGTGATCATGAATATTCAGAAGAATTGGGTTCGTATTTGGAAGTGTCTGGCTTAGTCAGTGGTGTTGTACCTAAATCAGAAAGGCAGTTGGGGGTGAAGATTAGGATTTAGATAATGATCCAAAAATCCTGTAAATACTCAGGAACGTGTGAATCTGTAGTCTGGTTTCACACTTGCTGCCAGAGAGATGTCCTAGCTGCCAGGTTAGGAGGAGCTTTTCTGACTTTAGTTTGAAGTTGTTGCTCCAGGGCAGACTTGTATCTGAGTAGGAGCAGTTACTTGGTTTAACTGTTGCCTCATGGAAATTGAGTAGCAGCAATCGTAGTTTTCTGGGAACCTTATTTTCTCTAGAATTGGCTGAAGGGGGAAAAATGTAAACAAAACTCCCAGTGCCAAGAAATGAGAGCAGCAGGTACAGATCAAAGGCAGAGACACTGCAGTGAGTCCCTGGAAAGTGAAAAACCTGTGTTCCCTGTGTGTAACGTCATGTTCTGCTTGAGTGTGGGGAGGCGGGGGGAGCTTGGAGCTTCTTTACGATTGTGAGTTAATAACATGACTTGACTCCTGGTGCAGATGTTGCACAAGCATTGCTATACCTGTAATTTTATACTTGGAAGCCTATTTATTTTTCTGAGAGAGCTTTACATCACTATGGACAACCTCTTTAGGTGTGTTCCCATGCAGAATTCAACGATATGTCCCCATCTGCTAATTTCCTCTGGCTTCCCAGCTGAAACCCCGATCTGTGTCACGACACTCCTGTTCCGATACCAGTTGCTGCTCCCTTTCCCGCCAAATGCAGATGTAACCATTAGGATGACTTGCATCCTGCTGCAAGCAGTATGCCTGCTCTTTGCCCAACAAAGGTATTGTTTGAAGGGCTCTGAAGATTTTGAACAAACTGGCCTGGCAGGGGGACTTTCAACTTCTCCTCCCTTATGGGTGCAACAGCCTGTGTTTGTAAACAGAGCCTTAGAGGAGTAGTGGGAGGCACTAGAGGACTGTCAGCTCGTTAATTGGATGTCAGCTCCCTGCCGGGGATGGAGGCTAATGAGTCATCTTGCATAAAGAGAAGGGCCCTGAGAGAAGGGCAAAGAACTGGACAGCAATAATCACATCTACAGAAAGGCTCCGAGCCCGCCTGTTGGGATAAAGGCAGAGCAGCATTTGGGTTTTTGTTAAATGGAGATTAAGCAGGTTCTAAATTTGTGAAGTTGAGATGGTATCACTGGTGCGTGTGTTTGAACATGTGCCCGTATGCATTGGTGATGGTCTAGTATATGATATAGACTTTTAGTCTATGTATTTTGGTTGCCTTTGGTTTCTGAAAACTATATAATCATCTTTTAAAAGGAAAGAAATCATAGTAATATGTTAATGGAAAGAAATGGCAAAAAGGAATTTTAAAAGGAACATTGCAATCACTATTTGAAGTTAAGGAGTTACTTTTTTCTTGTGAAAATCTAAGTCAGAGATTAAGTCGTGCTGAATACTGTCTTCTAAAATTATGATATTTCCGTTGAGAACATTTTGAAAGAAGTGAAGTTTTTTGGAAGTTGGCATTTTGTCCATGAGTTCATTTTATTTCGAAGACCATTTTGATTGAACATATTTACCAGTGTAGTTACGTGAATAAATAGAGGGGGGTTTATTCATATCCTTTTCAAGAGAGGATGCTCAAATGAGAGAAAGATTGGATATCGGCATTAAATTGTATAAGAAGAGTGTATGTTACCATTTAAAACTATTTTTGCCAAAGGAAAAGCTAATAGAGAAATAGTTGAACACACAAAGAAAGGTAATATCAAATTTAGAAGAATTGTAGAAAATACATCTGTAACAAATCCTGGAAGGTCATTAGGCCTGTCTGTATGCTCTAAAATGAGCTGTTCTTTGGCTAACCTCTGTCTGACAGGTGTTTGCCTAGCCAGCTCTTAAAAAACAAGAGAATGGAGGATCCCTTACCAACCAGTTCCAGTATGCCACTGTTCTTACCGGGAGAAATTTTTCTTGATGTTTAATTTAAACCATCCTCATTGAAATTTAAGTCCATTGCTTCATGTCCTACACTCCTTGAGCATAAAATGAATTCCTTTTCCTCATGCAGCAGCCTTTTTCATTTTTGATACCTTCCTTAAATCTTCTTCAGAACAAACACCACATTATTTTATTCTTCTTTCATGCTATCCAGACCACTGATCCTTCCACTGCCTCCCCACAGGACTTTTTGATTTTATTAGTTCCTGAACAAGCAAGAGAAGAGGAGGGGGAGGGAAGGTGAAACAAGACCTGCTGCAAAATGGATTTTTATGGATGGGAGCTACTTGCTAATTGGAGTGTCAGGGAAGTGGAGGTGATGCTGGATACAGCCAAGCAGACCTCTGTTCCGTGTGGCCCAACCTCATCTTGTTCCCTATAGCACGTAAGTAGTGTGCACCCTGATCCTATTATAACTCATGGCACTGGCACCAGGAAGACTTGTATGCCTCAATGCTCTTAAGTCATTCAAAAATGGCAATTCATGTGGGCTGACAGCCAGCTGAGTAAACGAGGTATTGGCTTCTCTCCAGATTTATGCAATGTGCTGGATTTTATCAGTACTTCGCTGAGGTTTTCGGTATGGGCGAAAAAGCAAATAGGGAAAGTGGTATTTCCCTTGATCTACAGTCATCTGTAGATACAGTCCAAAATTGTTCTGAAACAGTGGAGGGAAATACTTAATCTAGTTTCTAGAATTGCTGAAACATTATGTAGTGGCCTGGAACTATGGGACTTTGTGGATAGGGAAACTTTTATTTGAAGGCTATAGATCCTTCAGCAGCTGTGGCAATCGTAGGAACTCCTGTTCATCCTGGACTCCTGATTATGCCTTCTAACAGGGTGTCTATTATGGAGATAAATATTTCTAATAAGCTGGTATGTACCAAAAAAAAAAGAAAAAAAGACAGCATACAAAGAGGAATAAAAGAAAGGACAGCATACAAAAAACTGGAGAGATAATGCAGTTCCAGTTACCCAAGATTACCCAAGGAAGCACTGTCCCCTCTCTCCAGAGCAAGAGTGAATCACGTTAGCCAGATGGCACGGTGTGTTTACCTGGCTCCCACTCGTGCTAGACCTGATCTGGGGAGCAAAATCAAAGGGCTGTCAATCCTGCACCAAATTAAAAGAGAATCATGAGAATTAACGTGCTTTATAAATGCGGGTTAAGCACACTATAAGCACACTGTAATTACAGTCAGCTGCCTGGCTAGTGCAATCCAGTAGCACTGAGCTTAGGAATTAAGTTGAATATACAATTAATAGGAGCTTATATTAAAGGCATTAGTAGAGTTACAAAAGCTTTGTAACAACAGAGTGTGACCCAGCCTTGGACACGGACAATGGGGTTTTTGTGTGCTATAATTAGCATGCACAAAACCTCCCTATTAACTTGACAGTTTTCCATTTGTTCTTTAAAGAATTGAGCAGTGCAAAGCACCCTTGACCCATCAGAGATGGAAGCTTTTCAGTCAGTATGGAAGTGCTAGGCATCTCAGTGTTGTCCCCTTTTGGGCAGCTTGGGCAGTGCCAGCTGGTCAGCTGAGATAACTGACAAAATGATTTACCTACAAGGTCAAACTCTGCCCCCACACTGACTCTGCATGCCTGAGTGATACCAAGACTGGCACACAGAGCTGCAATCAGCCCTCTGAAGAGCTGCTTCTCCTCTTTGTCCTTTTTCTCTTCCTTACTCACCTGAAAAAAGTGGATCTCAGTGCACAGAAATATTTTGACCTGTTCCAAGACCTGAATGATAAGGGAGAGAAGCAAAATGCAGGAGAAGGAAAGGAATTTTCGCATACATGAGCTAAAATCTTAGAAGAAAGCTTGTACTGAGTTTAAGACCAATATGACAGCATTTGTGATCTGTGAGAGTAGGCATCTTTGAGATCACTCTGCAGGTCTAGGATAGAGCTGGAGAAAACTTATACTAAATAAAGGTAGCAAGCTGCAGAGGTTGTGTGATCTTTGTAGGACATCTGAACCTGAAGAAGGGGAGAAAAGCTGAGCTTGAGGACTGCTGGAAAGCCATCTGGAGGTAATGTTCAACAGCTGTTTATTTGCTTTAAGTCCCATGTGTAGCTTAAAATTAAGATAAGACTTAACACATAGTTTTTTGAGGGCGTGTTATCTGTGTGACTAAGGTGGTATCTGTTGTTGAAGATGAGGGAAAAGCTTTCTGTTCACCTTAAGCTCTGTGTAGCTGTGCTAATTAGCTGCTGAGGTATTCCACTCATGAGGCTTGCATCACCAGTGCTGCTCATCTTTGGGACAGGGCTGGCAGTGCATGCAGACCTCTGGCAGTGAAGGACATGGCAATTCTCTGTACTTACTAAGGTTTGAGTTATACAGATGTCAGATCTACTTTCATCCTCTGAAGACTAACTTATTGTCTTGCATTTCATTAGAATACCTGTGATAAGATTCTTTCTCATTAAGAACTTCTCTTCTTAGGAGAGAGGGCTAAGCTGCAATAAAATGCCTGATGAGCTCTTCCTGTGTTAGGACAAGCACCTGTGAAAGTTGATAGCCTGATACAGAGATCATCCAGAGAGTAGCACACAGTCCTTCTGCCCAGCTGCTGACTCCTTATTCCTCCTGTTTGTTGGAAGTAAAATACAGTCAATCCTTAACTGCAAGTCTCTCATGGGAGAACCACTTTTGAGATTATTTCACACTTAGGTTGACCAGTTTTTCCTGTTAAGGTTTGGTTTAGGCCTAATGTCACTCAAAGCTTATCTGTATTCTCAAGGGAAGGTCCTCTCTGTCCCTTTTTGCTGTCAACCAAGCTCAAAGGCACTGCATCCCCATAAAGAGGAAACTGGGCAAAAATGCCAGGAAGCCTGTATGGATGAACAAGGAACTCCTGGCCAAAATCAAATACACAAGGGGAATACACAAAGTGTGGAAGCAAAGACTGATAACCTGGGACAATTATAAGGAAGTTACTTGGGAAATCAGAAACCAGGTTAGGAAGGCTAAGGCCCTGACAGAGTCAAATCTGGCCAGGGACATTAGAAATAACAGAAAAGGATTCTTCAGATATGTGAGAGAAAAAAGAAAAATGAGAGAGAATGTGGGGCCTCTCCAGAGGGCTGCAGGTGACCTGGTTACTGAGCACATAGAGAACGCTGAAGTACTCAATGACTTTTTTGCTTCAGTCTTCACTGGTAACCACTTGAGCCACACCACCCAAGTCACAGAGGGCATTGGCTGGGAGAACAAAGAACCACCCAGAGTAGGAGCAGATCAAGTCCGGGAACACCTAGAGAACCTGAAGGTGCACAAGTCCATGGGACCTGATGAGATACATCCACAGGTCCTGAAGGATCTGGCAGCTGAAGTTGCTAGATCACTAGCCATCATATTTGAGAAGTCATGGCAGTCTGGTGAGGTTCCCACAGATTGGAAAAGGGGAAACATAACACCCATTTTTAAAAAAAAGGGAAGCAAAGAAAACCCAGGGAACTACAGACCGGTCAGCATCACCTCCGTGCTGGGTAAAATCATGGACCAGATCCTCCTGGTAGCTGTACTGAGGCACGTGTAAAATAACGAGGTGATCGGTGATAGCCACCATGGCTTTGCTAAGGGCAAATCGTGCCTGACTACAGTGCTGGTTGACATGGGAAAAGCAACTGATGTCATTTACCTGGACTTGTGCAAGGCGTTTGACACTGTGCCATATGACATCCTTGTCTCTAAGATGGAGAGACATGAACTTGATGGATGGACCACTCGGTGGATAAAGAACTGGCTAGCAGGTGGCACTCAAAAGAGTTGTGATCAACAGCTCAATGTCCACATGGAAACTAGTGACAAGCAGTGTTCCTCGGGTCTGTTCTGGGCCCAGTGCTGTTCAACGTCTTTGTCATCGACGTGGACCAATGGCATCAAGTGCACCCTCAGCAAGTTTGCCGACAACACCAGATTGTGTGGTGTGGTGGACTCACTTGAGCAAAGGGATGCCATCCAGAGGGACCTCGAAAGGCTTGAGAAATGGGCCAGTGCAAACTGCACAAGGTTCAAAAAGTCAAAGGGCAAGGTCCTGCACCTGGGTCGGGCCAAGCCAGAGCACAAATATGAACTGGGCACAGAGTGGGTTGAGAGTAGCCCTGAAGAGAAGGACCTGGGATGTTGATAGATGAGCAGCTTGAGCCAGCAGGGCACTCATGCAGCCCAGAAGGTCAACCGTGTCCTGGGATGCAATAAGGAGTGTGGCCAGCAGGTCAAGAGAGGTGATTCTCCACCTTTGCTTATGTAAGACCCCACCTTGAATACTGTGTCCAGTTCTGGTGTCCCCAGTGTAAGAGGAACATAGATCTGTTGGAATGAGTTCAGAGGAGGGCCATAAGGATGATCCAGGGGCTGGAGCACCTCTGCTATGAGGACAGGCTGAGGGAGCTGAGATTGTTCAGTCTTGAACAGTCCCAGGGGAACCTTATAGCTGCCTTCCAATACCTGAAGGGAACCTACTGGAAGGCTGGGGAGGGACTTTTTGTAAAAAGTGTCAACTGATAGGACGAGGGGAAAATGGATTTAGAGTAGATTTAAGGAGAAAATTCTTCAGTACAAGCATGGCAAGACTCTGGAATAGATTGCCCAGAGAAGTTGTGGCTGCCCCCTCCCCTGAGGTGTTCAAGGCCGGGTTGGGTGAGGCCTTGAGTAACCTGGTCTAGTTGAGAGGCGTCCCTGCCCATGGCAGGAGGGTTGGATTAGATGATCTCCCTTTCAACCTAGGCCATTTGATTATTCTATGAACCTGCAATTTTGGGGACAGGAATGTTATTTCTGCCAAAACTTCCCTGCTACGTGATGTTGTATGTGAACCTGAACAGCATTCTAGTGCTCACCTGAGACAGAAGCATCTGTTTTTTAGGAGTCAGGTATCTTCTAGGTAAGGTGACACTACTTTTCCTCTTTAAAAGAGGAGCATTCTTTTGCACCCAGGTTTCAAAATTTTGCCACTTGCAGAAAAATTCTGTATTTCCAAGTAGCAACACGGAAGATCGAGTCATTGGATGAAAATAATTCCTTATTGCTTTCTTTCTTTTCTATTTACTGTGCAGTCTGTGCTGGAGCTTTTTATAAAATGTGTATTGCTAGCGGCTCTGGCTTTCCTGTGGTGCATTAATATGTAATACAAATGACATCTGTAATGTTTAATTTGTTCTGGTGCTTAAGTTTGGGGAAGAATAGCTCTCACCTGTGATGAGGTGTTTCAAGTATCTCCCTCTGTGTTGAACTATTTTGCAATTTGTTACGGTGAGTAAAGAGGGCTGCTGTTTGCTGAGGCTAAAATAGAAGTACTAATGTGCTAATTGCTAGTGCTAAATGCAGCAGCAGTGCTTCTAGAAGTTCCTGAGTTGCAAATTCCTTGTGACTAGAAAAGTATATGGCTGAATTATCGCCCCGTTCTTGTGTTCTTTCCTGGGCATCCTCTCCTAGCTGCAGAATCATAGAATCATAGAATGGTCTAGGCTGGAAGGGACCTTAGAGAAGAAGAGAGACTGTAGAGCTACATAGTCCATTGGCACTGTTGTATCTACATATTCAACAGGATTGATTAACTTTCACTCCTTCTCCTCAAAGTAAGGGCAGATTATCCAGCTGTGTGGTGTTGTGCTGCTTAATTTGTGCAGTGTTTGTTACTTCTCATCCTAAAGGTGGTCATAGCTGGAGGGTAAACAGTATCTGGGTTTTTGCTGGTGATGAGTTAGAAAACGTGACTGAAATAAAAAATTAAAATATCAGCCTAGACAATTGTTTATCGTCTTACCATCATCAACTCTGAAAAAAACATAAAACGTCAAAAGTCTTATTGAGTAACATTTTCAAAATTAAGTTTAAAAATGTAATTATATTTGCTTCTTGTTTTGGTCTACTCTACAAATCTGTTCCAGGTTTCCTTAGGCTGTGTCCCTCTGTGCCACCTGTTTTTTGGCTGTCTGTCACATGGTACTCCCTGCCCAGTGTCACAGTCTGTACTGGGGGTGCAAAGGCTTTCTCCTGTGCTATTCTTATGACCTGTGGCTTGTTTCCTCATTAGTTTTTCCCTTCAGAAAAGTTTCTCAAGTTGCCTGAACCTCTCAGCTTCTGCTAATTCTACCTTTGTCCTTTGGTGTTGAAAGAATTAATAATTTTGTAAAGCTGTTTGGCAGATGGTTTGCATGAAGCAAATAAATTACTCTTGTTTTTCTTAGAATTGTAGGGGAAAGCGATGTTTGTCTAGATATACTCTGATGTGCATGCGCTGTTTATTGGAATAGTGTGCATTTTTAATTTATATATAAGGACACAGGCACATATATCTAATCTGTTTTATCACACGCTTTTGTGCGCTCCTGTTGTGTGCCGAGTCCAGATAGATTTCATACACACGATCTGACTGTCTGATTGTTGCTATTATGCTTCAGAATATGTTTTCAGAAATAATTTCCTGCCACATTCCTGACTGTATTTGTAGGCCGAGTTTATCCTCTTCCCTGCTGTTCCATGATCTGCCCCTAGGTTACTAACAACCCCAACAGACAGCCTGGCTCATGCTACCTGCTGCTTAGACGCAGATTAACTCACTACCAGCCATATGGACTACCGACTTCACAAATTCCTCTCCTTTTGCTTTCTGCTCTCAGAAAAGTTAATGGACAGTTTGCTGATAAAGAAAATGTAAAACAAAACCCCAAACCTGTGACATAATCACCTGGGCTTAACACGACTGGCCCCTCCATCTGCCTTTACGCTGGGATTTGTGAATATAAAGGAGAATATGGTGCTGTGCGCAATGCAGGTTCGTACTGGTGACTTTCCCTTATGGCATAGGTACTTGTTTACAATGGAATTAGGCAAAGGCATTATGCATATATTGCACACACATAACCATATATAACTTTATAACCTTAAAAAAGATCTCCATTGTGGGGTTGAGTTTTCAATCAGTAGCAACTCTTGTGGTTGTTTCTTAAATGTTATTAGACCAGCAGTCCACGTTTTAGGGTGATTTTCACAGTGAGTTTACAAGGTACATATCTGGGGAGGAGTGGATGTGAGGCCAGAAAAACAAAGATTTTTCTGGAGGTTGAGATGTTGTGACATCAATAAGCAGAGGGCTAGAAGAAGGTCTGTGTTCCATTGCTAGTGTTGCATCTCAACATTTTATCAGAAAACTGAACTCTTTAATGCCAAGCCCTGATTTCAGGATGCCCTTTCTAAATATTCTTTACTGTCTGTGTTTTAGAGATGGGGAGCCAGGGTGCTCAGGAATTACTAAACTGAGTCTCAGAAGTGCTCAAGGCCAGCATTAGCAAATGTTAGTGGTGTGCTCTGCCCCTACGCTGGGGCTGGACCTGTTTGCTTCTGGATCCCATCCAGACTAAATGCGCATCAAGACCAAGTCCTGATTGACTTTGCCTGTGCTTCTTGCCCTCTGGGGCAGACGAGGATGTCCAAAAGAAATGGTAACGTTAGTCTGTGCTCTCCAATAGTCTGTGTTCTCCAAAACGTGCCACGCCGTCAGAGCTGCCAGTAAAACATGCCTCAAGCCACCCTAGGCAATCACTAGTCACGGAATACCCTTCTGTCACTGAGGCACTCTTGAATTTTAAGACTCAGATTACGGGGACACCATATTTGGTCACTTGTGAATTATATTGGCTGTTTGTAGCATTTGCTTATTTGCGATATGTGTGTTCACGTACAGGTAATCTGAGCCATTTAAATATGTCAGATTATCATATTTATTATTGCTGCTCGGATACTTATTTTTGCTCAAAGTTGGATCTCTAATTTAAACCTGGAGTTAAGACTGCATCCTAGTTTAGCTTATATAGTCTTTATGTTCCTTTGGTAAAGGACTAAATGGTTATGGAGATGAGGAGGAATTAAGTGTTAGCCCGTTGATATGCAATAATGTAATTGGCATAAATGCTGTGACAGTTCTTTGACCATTTTGGCAAATAAAAAATTCAAAATTTTAGGAAGATTTAAATGAAAAATACAGTGTAATATAACTGATAAAAATGGATTTTTTTCACTAGTCTCTGACTTTTAAATAGTCTTTTTGACTTTTCCATGTGTATTACATGATAGAAATTCAAAGCTATCATATTAGACCTGCTTCAGCACTTTACAGGCTACACTTTTCCTTGTCTGTCCCTCAAATTAACAGCTTCGCTAACATTTTCTGAGTTTTCCAAATTTTTCAATCTTTGGAATGAAAAAAGAAAATTCCCAAAAATACAGAGCGAAGAAGTATGGTTTCTCCAGTGACAGAGTGCAAACTGGTATAGAATAAAAGAAAAAGACGACACCAAAGTATAGATAGTTCCTATTTTTCAAATGGTTGAGAGGCTTTCATCAAAAGATTTCTAGTGTTTATTTTCAGAAAAAAAAATTTCCAAATATCACACCTTATGATTATGTTATGAGCTCTTGTATTGAACATCCACAGAAGAGGAAGACATCACATATGAGAAATACTGGAAAAGATGTTGGGAGTTTCACATCATACGGTGTATTCAGCTTGCCTGATGCTTTGGTTTCTGCCTTGAGCTGTAGTTGCTACTGCAGAAACTAGAAACATAAAATTGAAGCCAGAATCCTTGCTTTTAATTAAATGGAGTTTGTGATTTTTGAGAAGTGATGATTATTCTTAATGAGTATATGCATTTTTTTATGCTACCTTTTGTAATGTATGTGCCTTTAAGTTATCTGTACAGTCAGAGACAAGTCTTTCTCCTGGTTTTTTTGCAAGCTGGTAACAGAGAAATGAGATTAAAGAAATGAGCTTGTTCCCAGGTAGATTCATTAAATCATTCTGCTGGAAGTACTGATACTTAGTCTTATGTGAATAGAGATGGGTAGAGCTATCCCTCATTCCAGGGATGCTGGGGAGCTACATACCCGAGGACATCCATCCTCACCACTGGCAGGCTCTGTCGCACAGTGCGTCATTCTCTGCAGCTGGGTGGATTTACTCGTGTGACTAAGGGAAGGACCCTGACTTTTCTCCCTCTGAGCTTAATGATGAAAATCCCTCACTTTTGTCTCAGAACTAGATTAAACATTTATGGTGCTATTAAATGGGTGGGACTGTCCTTTGACTTCCCTGTCGTGAGCCAAATGAATCTCACTCCTTTGGCTCTCCACAGCTGTTGTGGCTGTCTGAGGGAGCGGAGCAGAAGCAAGACTGAGGGCAAGATAGGTTGGGAAGCAGGGAATACAAATGTCTGTCTTTAGTCTTTGGGTCATGGGAATTTTTATTTAGTTCTGAGGTTTGAAATACCTTGTGAGCAAGGAGAGAAACCCAGACGATGGCCTCAGGATGCCAACCCGTGGTGTGGCTCTGCAGCTGGTGCACTAGGACTCAGCTAGTCAAGAGCAATGGATCGTCAGATTATTTCACAAGGTGAGCAGTGCATGAGGAGAAGGGGGTTGTTGCTGTGTGCTGTGCTCTGCATGGCTTACACATGCTCCTAGCTGGCTGATGGCATGGTCAGGGGAGTAGACGTGATGTACAGTTGTAACCGATAATACGTGTTCAGCTTGAGTCCTCTGTCCCATCCTCATGTAATGAAAATTTCTCAGCAGGATGGTGACTTGTGCTATGGCCCTGGGTCCTTATGAGGAGGGGCAAGGAGGGAGGAAGAGATTTCTGTATCAGCAAATATACCGCATCCACTTCCAAGGTATTTAGTGAGCACGTGCGGGCCGCCATGAGAGCAACAGGGAACCAAAGTCTTAATGAAACTCTTTGACAGGAGGGTAAGGTTGGCTGGCGTGGCTACTGGTGCTTAGGTCTGCTGCAGAAGCCAGGCAGGCCCTGGAAAAAGAAAGAGTAGAAAGCGTTTCCATCTGCTGCACATTCTCTTTGGATGTAGCGTTTGCTGTGTCCAAATCTTCTACGTTTTTCCCTGTCTTCTGACTCTGAGGCATAGCAGGAGATCTTGGGAAGGGAGAAGCACTGAAAGTTGCAGCCTTCCTCATCTGGACCTGGATTTGACCATGGATATGGCAGGGGCAGCAATAGGGTTTGGTCTCCCTCCCATGAATCACTTTGAGTATGAGCTGGCAGATCTTACAGCCTGCCTTGCTGCCTCTGTACATCTGGGTTTTATTCCTCCTGTCTCTCTTCTCCAGTGCAGGATCACACTGCTCTTCTCTTGATATGGTCACCTCCTTTAAAGATCTCATACAGAGTTGCTATGTTTTCCACAAGCTGTCTCCTAAAATTCTGATGGTGATTTAGTGCCTCTTGGGACTAAATGGATGCTGAGATCAGAATCCAGGATACTTCAGTGCTGGTACCAAAGTCCCAAATCCACAGACATAGGGTGATATTCAGTATCTCAAAATTATCTCAAAGGAATCTGAATTCCCAAAATTCATGGGTAAGGGTTTGCCATTTCACTTTAAAAGGACAGGCCTCTGCACTTTCAGAGAGAGTCAAACATTTACACCCCATTTTTGCTTTCACTCCTTACTTTTATTTTTTTGTTTGACTCTTACTTTGTAGCATTGAATTAAGGCTTTTAGGCTAATGGTGCACTGTGTGCTTGCCGTTCTAGGAGATGCTGGTCTTAGTCATGTAGTTTTTGGTCTTTGTGCTGGCCAGGTCAGGTAGAGGAGCAGCATGTTTAGTTCAGTATTAAGCCGTCAGCAGATTATAGCAATATATTGTAAGGAAAAAGAGGTTCCTGAACATTATTAAGTCTTTAGTTTGGGATTAGGAAGTTTTAAGACAGATTTAATTAAACAGAGCAGGGACACCTTTATGAACCTCAAGTTGGGGTTAATTCACTCCCCTAATGTGCTCCAATTCTTGATTACGCAAAGATGAAACAAATTCCATGTCCTACCTGGGGAGCCCTGAGCGGGAGTGTGAAGTTTCTTCTCCAGACAGTTCAATGCCCTGTCAGTGAGGCTGTGATTAATAACCATGTTGGGGTACTCTTGGTGATGGAATGAAATGCAATCGAGCTGTGTCTGACAGTGAGCCAGTGCCACACAGGCTGCTTTCATGGAGATGGTGGTCCTGCCTGAATGGACATGATAAAAAAGGCCCTTCAGAGTTGCAGAAAGGTGAGGAAAGAGGAGAGTGGCATCCAAAAGTCATCAGGAGCTCATGATTAATGGAACCAGAGATAGGTGTTTATTTAAATTTCCCTTTTTGTGCTTGGCATCTCTTGGACTGTGATGAGTGCCTGCTCAGTGACGTGGTGAAACGGGTCAGATGCAATTAGAGCTTACTCCAACTGCCACCCCCACAGTAACCAAACACATACAAACCCTTTCCAGGGCTGTCTTGAATTTCTGATGTTTTTTTCACTAGGTGCTTCCCACTTTTGCTTATTTCTGGACCCCATGGCTCAGTGTTCAAGTGGCCCAAGATTTGTGGATCAGAACACTGATAGATTGTGTTACACCTGGGAAGCTTTGTCTCTTTAAACCTGTATTCACGCAGATGTGGACCTTATATTTGTGACTTTCACGCCAAATGCATAATAAAAAAAATAAATATGAGAGCATTGTATCAGGAGAAATAAATGATTGTATTTGGATATTTGGGGATATTGCAATGAATTTTGTGTTTTGTAGAATCATGTGTTTAGAGAGCCCAAATGGGAACACCTTGCCTCTGACACCGTACAGCTCTGCTGGTTTTCTTCTTAACTCTCTACACTGAGGTTCTGTATGTGGTTAAAACAGCCTCTCTGAAAAGGCATCTCCCCTGATTTTGAGTTTCTAGGGGAGGGTATTGCTGTGTGAAAGACAGTTTCAGTGTTTAACCACTGTTATAATTTAAAATTTTCACCTTATTTCCATTGTGAGCAGTAGCTTTCAACTGTTGAGTGAAAGATCCTGTATGTGCCTGGAACTGGGAATGTGCTCACACACGGCTGTTCTCATCCCAGTCTTCTTGTCTGGCAGACTGAACAGGCAGATCTCTCTCCACCTCTGCCAGGTTGCTGTCCCCTGTGTCTTTAACCAGTTGGTAGTGTTTTTATTTTTGATCTACCAGTGTCTCCCCAAACCACAGCCTCTCTGTTTTTATGAAGAGCACTCCCCGACGTCCTTAAAATTAACTTTTTGTCCTTTTGTCCCAACAATGTAGGAGGAATTTATGTTGAGTTTCTTGCCAACTGTGTTCTCCATTTCCTTCTAAGCACGACTGCTGTCCAGTGTTGTATTCTCCCTCAATTTTGCATATGCGGGTAGTAAAATGAATCGTTTGAATGGGCCAAGCTCCCAGAGGATTTTAGCCCACTTCCTAATGTTTATTACTCAGAGAGGTCTATACCTTTTATTATCAGAACTTTTATATTCATTACCAGATTATTGATAAGAATGTGGAGAAGTATTGGACCAATACTGAGCTCTGCAGGATGATGTGGTATTTGCCAGTAAGTAAATGTGCATTGACTGACTTGGGATGGTGCCTTCATTGCAAACTCAGCAATCAGCACTTGAACTACCTCTTGTCACCTTATATCTCTTCTAGGCTTATTCTTCTAGTTTCTAGGTTTGAACTGAGTCATACTGCAAGTCTGATATTAGACACACACTAAAAAGTTGGTTTTCCATCCAAAAACACCGCACATGTTGGGCAGGAGAGGAAAAAAATTAGTTCCCTGTTCTGTAGTTTCAGGTTTGTACCTGAAATGTACAGCTATAGGCTCTCGTAGAAAAAAAAAAGTTTCAAATCCTCTGTGTGAACTGAAAATAGATGAATATGGCAAACCAAGTTTCTGTATCCTTTGCAACTGTTTCTTCTTTTCCTTTTCCAAGCATCTGCATAAATCTGATAGGAGTTCCTGCTGTTGGCAATCACAGCTGAGCACTGAGTCAAGGAGAGGAATGAAGTCCAGATTCTCAGAATGTTGTTTTGGAGTCCTCTGCAGTTAATGCACTAGGAACTGAATAGTGATGCTTTCAGTCAGACCACTTTATATGTACAGTATTCACAGAAAAATCTTCTAAGTTGGGGAGGAGTCAGGATTTGGCTTTGTGTAATATTTTCAAAGCATCTTGGTACAGACTTGAATTTCTTTTTTTTTTTTTTTCTTAATTCTGTTTCTGGAATAGTAAACAGCTTGTTTATAGCGAAGTTGTAGCACTGTTGACACGCAGATCTGGACTCTGGCCCTGCAGACAGTTAAGGAAGGGAAATAATGCCACCTTATGTCCTGATTTGTCACTACCGAGCCTGGTATTTGGTTCAAGTCAAATGCATTGTGAGCAAGGAGTGCTGTGGACCGAGTTCCGCCTTCTTTCTGTAGTTATTTCCAGTCGGTCAGTTTGAGATGAATGTGAAATGCTTGGTGTGTTGGTAGAGATGCGGCTCCTACCTGGGATGAGTTTGGCAGCATCGAAGCAAGAAACCTAAACCTTCGGCTCCAAAGTGCCAACATCACACCTTGCAAATGTGATATTGCACGTCTTCAAATCTGTGAATATTTGCATGAAGAACTTCCTGGGAAGCTGAGATAAAGTTGTTGTTTTGGTTTTTGTGTGTTTTTTTTTTTTAGAAAATGTGTTTTAGTAGGAATGAATTTTATAGAAGTAGTTCAAGTAGTAGGAGCTAATTGAACACTAATATGGCCAGATTTAAAATTAACATTTAAAAAGGGTCTCTGATTATTGGTTTATAGACCTAATTTGTTTGGATGCAAAAAAAGCGTAAGAATTTGGGAATACAACTCACGTTTTTGTGTGTGCCTTTCTGCATGCACGTCACATTTCACTGCTTTGTTCTGCCAGCGTGGCAGTTGGTGTTAGCCCCGCTCAGTAAACACAGGTCAGATGCCCACTTATCTGATTGGCTCTGAAGTGCCAAAGAAAATTAAAGAAAATCAGTAAATATCCTGGATTTACTAGACTTTTTCATTAGAGTAAAGAAGTGATTACATTGTAAGTTAATGCAATTTAACTAAACATATCTGTATAAGATTGACAAACATGCAGCCAGTACATGGTCTTAGCGACTGCTCTCTTCTAAGACCGGAATATACTTTTGTAGTATCTCTCTAAAGATGTGGTGGTTTTGCCTGTGTGAAAAGCATTTGGAGACATGTGGGTGCCAAACTGGTCTATAGCTCCATCCATACCAGACAAAGAAGTGGAAACATCTACTAACTCAGAAAGACTTCAGCCATTACTAGGATTGAGGGTGGGCAATACCCTTCCTCATGCAGGTCGCCCAGAGAGCCAGCTGCAGACATTCACCCACCTGTCAGACAGCCAAGAAAGTTCTGTGGGGTTTTGTTTGCTTGTTTGTAGTTTGTCCTGTGTTTTGTTTTTACTTATCAAGGAAGTATTTTTTTTTTTGGTGCAGAATCACAACCGAGCAGCGTGTGTTTCTGTTCTCTAATGTATCCCTGATAGCGTGTACACATGCACACTCAGATGTAAACTTATTTGGCCTTTTCTTTCCTTATCAATCCTACAGTTCTGAGCACACGAGAAACACAACATAAGCAAAAAATATAGGAGGAACTTTGTAACTTGTAAAGACAGTTTTTCTTTACTGGTTCTTGCTGTACGGAGAAGCCTTTCAGACTGAATGTTATTTTGTTGCCGACTTGGGAGACTTTCCAGATGCAGCTGTTTGACTGATGTTGGCCATTCACTGGGTGAGTAATGGCAGTGAATCAACACAGTATTTCTCCTGAGTTTCTAGTTGAGAATGATGGGGAGGGCAATCTGCTGAAATGCCAATTACTGTTTTGCTCACAGAAAGGGGACATAAACCTGCCAAGTGGGTGGTGCTGAGGTCATTGGAACTTACTGAAATAAGAAGTTGAATGTGATGTACTCAAAAAATGGATGGACAGATAAAGCTCCTTAAAGTTTGAAGCCAGACTGTGCTTCCCACTAACGACTTCCTCACCTTTGGTACAAAAGTGATTCTTTGTATTATTCATTTTCTGTTAGGGATGTTGATATGCTGCTCTAAACAAGCTCAGGTGCACTTATTATATAAATAGTTTAAAAAATAATGCAACAAGACAACTGAAATACACAGAACCTAATAGTGAAGTGTAGCAAGAGGTCACAGCTACTCTTCTGCATGTACAGAGCTTCCAGAAAATACAAGTCTGATGAAACTCTGTGAAACTTTCGGGAGCAGGCATGTGATCACGCTGGATCATGGCAGAGGAACTTCTGCAAGTCACGGTGACCTTCAAAAAGGAAAGATGTGTTGCCCGTAAGACAATGAGTTCAGTCTCGCAATGGGACAGACATGCCCTCAGATACCTGATACATGTGTCAACATAAGGTAAATGCACCATCAACATTTTTAAATTGCAACAGTAGAACTTATTAAAAATAACTATGCAAAATCACAGCTTTAGTGGTCCACTGAATGATCTTGTGTGATTCTTTGGAATCAAGACTTCATAGAGGGCTCTTAATTCAGCAGAACTTGAAAGCAGCAGCAGTTGTGCTTCAGTTACAGTTGCCTGCTCTTCCTTTCCCTCTCTGTCTCTCGGGTGCTACATGCCCGATATCTCGCAGCCTCTGGAGGAAACTTGGTCCTTTCCTGCAGAAATGGGCACTCAAGGAGTATTTGATTTCTCTCAGCTGGTGGGGAAAAAAAAAAACCACACAAGTTTTGATCTTCCAGTTTTACTACAGCACGAGTTTGTTTTTCCTCGTACACGAATTGCATGGTAGGGAGCTGCTGTTGTCTAAGCAACTTCTTTGGGATGGAATCCTATAGAGACAAAGGAAAAAAGAATCCTCTCACTCTCCCGCCTTTGTAACCTCATTCCAGGGTTTTGGCATCATCTGTCTGTGTATCTGCTGTTCAGTTCAGAGAACATTTTACTCTGCCTTTGCTATCTTTATACCCTTATGGGCTCCTCCGTAGGTAACACCTCCTTGGATCAGGTTTATTTTGTTTGCTTTTCTTCTGAACCCTTATCTTCTTGGTTAAATAGAGTGCTGAAATATTTGGCAGACTTTGGACATCTTTAATTATCATTAGCAAATTGTTGAGAACACAGTGGACAATTGACGGTCTGGTCTTCAGAGTGCCATTAAAGGAGATTAGAAAAGGCTGTTTGTGTGCGTTGTACAAATTTGTTTGTTTTCAGGCACTGAGGGTATAATGAAAATGTCCCAGCCAGGCTTAGCTGTTGCCGTAGTACCAGTCAAAGCCTGGGACATACGAGTGAGGCATCGTTGTTCTGGGTTACCCAGGACCTCGGGGTTACTGAAGCCAACCCTTCCAAGTGGAAGGCTCACAGGACAAAATGAAAGCCAAGTGCAGACTGACTGCCCCATACCTCCTCAAACCTGCCCAGGAATATCTTCATGGTGGTTTCAGATGGATTATGAAGCCGCTTATATATAATGGCATCACTTAATTACATAAATCAATAATGTACAGAGTGAATATCTCAGGTGGATAAATGCATTGCCTCCAGAAAAATCACTATTGCATGCTTTAGTTAAGAACACAAGGAAAAAATAATACCATCTCAAACATCCTCAAGGGAAGTTTCAGCTGGAGGTAATGAGTGCTCAGCCTGTTCTCCGATGCACAGGTAATCGGGTCTTTTTAATTGTTTGATCTGCCTGATATAAAAATACATTCTCCTTTGACTGTGTGCAAGAACTCCTCTAAACATTTGGTGTCAGTACTGTCTTACATCTGAGGAATTTCCCAGGATAAATCTCATGGCACCAGAGTGTGTAGAGAGATCATGGTGAAATGGGGATCAGAAGGCTGGGGCCCTGCTGCTGGCTGTAGGTCTTCTGGCTCAATTTAGATTACTATGGAAAGCTTTCTGGTTATGTGTGTCAAACAGGAGAGATGCTGGAAACATCCTTCACACTTCATAGAAATTCATCTGGCTTTTCCCCTTCTGTTACCCATGTGTTTCTCACACCAAATTTGTCACTTCATTTTTGGATTCACACATAAGTTTGAAATATTGAAGTGGAGCTTGACAAAATGTCTTAAATTTCTCACTTTCATCAAAATTCTGAGTGGTTGTATTTCAAATCAACGATACTCTCTCTCAGGTTTCCTTGGAAATGTGCTGACCTCTAGCAAACACTTACAAACCTGCTGACTTCAAGCTTCACAAGAAGTCTGGTGGGTTTGATATGATTTCTCATAGTGTTTTGCTCGATGTTTCACAGTTGTCTTGGTGGCACAGATATCATCCAAGCTCTGCATAGGTACGTATTTTAGGGTAAGGTGGAATTAGTAGGTGTCTGTATTCTACTGGAGATTTCCAGCTCCTCCAGCAAAATACACTCCATGAGCTCTGGTATTGTGTTTTGCTTAGCTGAGCTGCCTAATGTGCATTGCCACAGTTTATTATGTGAGATGTATTGGATATGCAGAAGCGAGGTTCCAGCTTCCCCACATGTGAAGTGCTAAGGACCATGTTCAACAGAGAAGAGCTGAGAGTTTTGCTGGCCTCACAAACTGCCAAATGATTATGTACATCGCTGCCTGGTACTATAAATAGCACCTGAAAGACCTTGCGTATTAGACACTGAGGGTCTCCGTGCCAAAAGAGACTAAATTTTTACTTGTGTTCAAGGAAAAAGAAATTCAGCCACGGTAGCTAAGCATAGAAAATGCTTCTTTGCCTCAAGACGTTCCTGGGCTAAAAGTAGTGGGAGACATCTGTGTGCTCTGTCTAGCAGCTGCTGTGGTCACTGCTGAGGCTGAAGTTCTTGCTTCACTCTGATCCAATGCAACAAACATTATTATGTTTTCGTATAAAACTTACTACTATTAACCTATTTTCCTCATAATTTTATGTTCTGGTTTTAGTGAATACTGAATTCTCTGATGATACGTGTATGGCTCAAGCTATATCCATCCAGAGCTGAATGAGTCCTTTGAAGCTGCAGACCCTTGGGCATATAACTCAATCTAGATTTGAGGCAAAGTTTTTACTTCCTTAAAAGGTTCTGTACTAATGCAAAAAATAATGTTTGTACTTAGTGTTCTATGAATTAGGGCCCCTCTCCTGTATCGTTGCTATGCTTTGGGCTCCAAGGGAGAGATCCCTGTGTGAATCCTCCAGCAACAGTTAACGAAACTACTGTCCACAGCTCTGTGCTATAGAAGGGTGGCAGATAAAAAATGCTGAGCATTTCTTTTAGCCCCTTTGCCAGCCTAATATTAATTAATCCACCGATTAAGCCAGATTTGAGTAGGATAGCTGACTACCTATTGCAGTGACAGAGGTGAGGGCACATTTCTCCTTTGCTGACCTGCTATGCAGGTAGTGACTTCCAGCAGAAGATCTGAGTAGCTGCTGGTCAGTGTGTGCTAACTCTGCTGGGACAGCAGCTGTGCTCTGGGAAACCACAGGGTGCAAGGTGGTTTAGGAGGAAGAATACAATGCTGGCTTGACAGCTTGATGAGACAGTAACAACACGTATGAATGTATTTTAAGTTTTCAGTTGCTTCATGTGGTTGATTTAGGCAGAGAAACCGTAACTATCAAAGCAAAGTTCAGAAGCAGGAAGAAGGTTCAACCAAAACAGGTTGAGAAGTGAGTTTTCATCCGTTCCAGCAGGTCTTCGGCCTCATTGCTGGAGCTCCTGATGGAGCACAGTGGCTGTTTCACGTGGCACTGCACATGATGCAGTTCTTTGCTCCTTCCTCTTTTTGACCTCCTAATCAAATTTTTCCACTTTCATTTGGGAAGAAAGAAAAGGTTGGGGGGCTGGGAGAAGCAATTTCCTTTTAATTGCTTGTTTGTCCTTGTCTACTCTCCCATCCTTTCAGACTTGTCAGAGCAGGGTTTGGGGTGTTTTGTCTCTCTTTTCGTATTTTCATTGGTACCGATGGGGAAGAATGACATTTTCTGCTTGGATAGAAACCAATTGCTTTCCAGACCCCCTTGAAAAAGCTTAATTTGCTCAACTAGTCAGTATTCTGTCTTCGTTAAAAAGTCCCAGACTGGAATTTGGATTTAATCCTTGGACTCACGTTTTTCCATCTCTCCCATGCCTTCCACATCCCCACTTACACTTCCCGAAGTATTTTACTCACCATCTTTTTTTTTTTTCTTATTACTGTGCACTCAAGTTACCTTTAGCTCAGGAGGAAAAAGGACAAAAAAATACCGCCCAAACAAAAGCAAATAAAAAAGCCCCTCACCAAAGTAAATAAATAAGTAGACAGAGAAAACAGGCTGCTACTTCATTTTCTTCTGCCTTAAGGCATGAGGTAATGCCAGGCTATTCAGTGTGTGATGCAACTGCCTGCTGGACATTCAGAGAATCCCAGCAGTGGCAAAAACAGAGTTTACCCAAGCACAAGTTGGCAGTGAGGCCAATCTCCCCAACAAGAGACTATTTAAAGTCACAATGTGATGAATTTTTAACATTTTTATTCAGCACAGGATTTAATTGCTTACTGACAAACCACCTAGACATTTGTGCCTGGGTGTTGTGACTGGAATTGTTTGCTATCTGTGTATTGTTTCAGGGCTGTTCAGTCATCAACTGAGAGTCTGAGGCAGGAATGAGAATTTGTTCCCTTAACGCTTGCTCTCTGAGATGGGTCAGGAAGGGTTTTACCCTCTGGTTGTGTCCTGCCTTTTCCATTTATTTTCAGTTATTTCTTCCCAGCAAACTTTCCCCGTCTTACAGCTTGCTCGCAAAAGGTGATGGCAAATGGGATATGCAGATATGCTTGGCTGTGTTACCCTCACCTAGAAACGAGAGGCTGTAGGATGGAGAGGTTAAATGTCTTGCTGAAGGGTGCACAGAGATAATCTGTGACAGAACGAGGAATAGTCACAGTTTCAGACTTGGAGCCACCAGGATGACTCAGCCATGCAGATGAGCTTTACACTCGCCAGCTTTGCAGCAGCACAGCCTACCTGCCAGAGCTCTGCAGCTTGCTCTCGGTCTGTGCCCTCCTGCATTAGGCTGTTTCCACATCCACTCTAGCTATTTGATGATAGCCCATGTATATCCCTACACCTTGGTGTTCCAAGCCTTGAATGAATGTCACTGTGTGCCAGAAATATGTTACATATACTCCCCATTGATGGCAAACTTATGATCCTCAATCATTTGTGCTTTTCTGTCTTTAATTCATAACTGCATCTTTGTAAGTCTTGAGGTTGAGTTAATTTTACCAATTAAAAAATACCAGCGCACAAAAAATGTGCTGCATCAAAGTCAAGTCATGTTGTCTCAAAGGACTCAGGCATGTTTCAGCACTCTGCTGAGTTGGGGCCTCAATGTCTGCTAAATGTTTTGACATCCTTGTACAGGAAGAGCTTTGTGCACATCAGCGCAGGATGGTGGAGTTTCATACGCAGCTCAGCAGCTTTATTTCATTACAGCTATCCTAGCAGATGAGCCTTAGCAGCCTTTTTGGAAGTGTCAGCGGTGGGCTAGTATTTTTAGCAACTAAAACAAATGGGTTACTTTGGTGCTTATTATTGTGGGCTTGCAGGAGTCACTGTGCCTCAGTTTCCCCACCTGTTGAATGGCAGCAGCTTTGCAAAGCACTCAGAAACTGCTGATGGTTGGCTGCCTTCAGGCAGGCACTGTCGGCTCCCAGGAGGTCGCTGTGGGCACTGACGATCTGCGTGTGTCAGAGATGGGAAGAGAGTCTAAGAAATCCCAGACAGTCCCGCTCCCGGTATCCTCCCTCCCATCTTGGCACACCTTCTGGTGCTCTTTGCTTAAGTATTAATTAACAAATGAGCCAATCCAGAAACACTTAAATGATTGGCTGGGATGGACTGTCCATTCCCTTGAGGCTTGTAGGCTCTTTTTTTCTTTTTTTTTCCGTTCTTTTTTTGTTTTCCCTTTTAAATCAAGGCAATGTGTTAAGTGTCGTGACTATGTTGACGTTGCACAATATAGAACCACCCGGTCCTGTATCGGGTTCTTTTTGCTGCCTTTGCATAGGAAGTTACTGCAGAAACATGTTGCCGGGACATTGTGCTTTATGCCATCTTGTTGCGTGGCAGGAGTCCAGGCCGGCACCCGGGAGCGAGTCAATGTATGAGATTAGTTTAATCCTCTCTCAGAATCCTCTGATGGGGAAGGGAAGGACAATGACCTAGTGCCAGCATTTGTTTTGTCCACAAGTTCAGTCTGAAT
>NW_009694851.1:0-13168 GCF_000703405.1 Apaloderma vittatum
AATTGTTCTATGATTCTATGATTCTATGTGGCCAGTATTTTTTTTTTTTGCCTGTAAGAAGAACAGAGAATCCTTGAAAAAAATAATGTTCTCATTGTTATCCTTCATGTGGTAAAATAAGGGAGAGAAAAAGAATGAATGAAATCTATGAGGCAGCAGAGTAAGACTAACCTATTGGCTATGGAAAGTGCTTTGAAATCTTCCACCAAGCTCATTAAATGACCAGTAACTGCAAGAGGTAAACATTCAGCACTTCATCACAGTGTTAGGTCAATAAAAGTTATTAATCTCTTTCAATTCGTCTGTCTTCTGGCAATGGAGCCAAAATGTTCTAAAGCGGTACAAAAATTTGAAATACTTCATTATTCTGTGATAAAAATGTTTGCATTCATTAATATTCTGCCATGCACATTTTAAGATGTACCATTCCTAAAAAGTCTCATTTAGTGTAAATCTTATTTTATCTTCTTTCTGTGTGATTCTGGAGGGGTCCTTCTCAGGCATTCCCTTTCCTTTCAGTGGAACACTCTAAAGATAGTGTGTTATTTAAAATAAGTAGAGAGAAGTCATATACTGCTTGCTGACACCCAATGCCATTGCCTTTTAATACGTGTGTTTATTATTTCTAGTGCTGCTGACCAGCAGTCAATTACTCACTGGCTCTTTCACATTTTCTTTTAATTTTGTTTGTCTTAGATTTATCTACTCGAGCATGATTAGTAAGTGAAAGCAAAACAAAACCCTGAGACCCGAGGCATTTCTATGCCAGAAATGCCAGCTGACTGAGCAGCTTGTGAACAAATGGAAGAGAGTCCAGTGCCATAATCCTTAACACACCCATGTGGCATTTACCGACACAGATATTCCCACTGACTTCAATGGCTCTTCAGTATGAAAACGTGGGTTGATAACTACTACTTAGCCCAAATAAAGGTTATAGTATAGAGTCCTTTGGTAGAAGACTGAAATATCAAGGGAAGTAAGCAATCAACTGGCTGCCACATAGGGCTGAACTTTCTACAGTCAGGGTATGGTTCGACATAGATTTCTTTAACCAGTTTTCATTGCTGCCATTTACAGATGCTCTAATGCTTCCTAACCCAGTTATTTCCATGGATGCAGCAATCTGTGGGGAATGAGATTGGGAATTGGCTCTGTTTAAAAATACTTTTTGGTCCCCTTTATTCTTCCTCTCCGAATTGTTTTAATGAAGATCAGTTCTTTCACCTGGCAATTTTGAAGCCCCCCTCCCCGAATCTTACTAGGACAGCTGGTGGTACAGAGGGAAGGCTATGTAGAGGAGTTGGAGGCTGTTTACCACTTGAACAGTGGCCAGAAGAAATTCATGTAAAATTGCAGCCTTTTCTATAACCAAAGTAGAAAAAGCAGCTATCATTGGTACATTAAGTTAATAAATAAATACATCACTAACTTCTCAGTTACCTGAATTAATGCACTAGCTTTGAAATGTGAATCACCTTGCACATAAGCTGTACAGGGGACAAAAATCAATATGTACTAATTTCTCACAATTTTATTTTGCACATTTTAACCAAATTAAAACAAAATTCTTAAAATCCATATAAATTAATCTTTCTTACAGCTATTTTGATGGTAAGAGTTCCTGGAAATAAAACTCTTAGAAGTTCCTATTAATCTAATTTGCCTTAAATATAAACTCAGGAACTTGACTTTAATAATATCTTTTTGAAAATAATGAGTCATATCTTTAAAAATAGGGTTTAACTTCATTATTTGATCCTCTTTTCTAAGTTTTTAATGTGCTTGTTTGTTTGCAGTATAAGCCCATGATAGATCAGGTATGAGCCCTTACAGGGAAATCTGGACATACAAGCTCTGGCTATAACAAGAAAAAAAAAAAAAAGAAAAAGAAATCTGAAGAGAACTATCTGTATATCTGTATATCTGTATATCTGTATATCTCACGTTTTGGAAGACTGCAAGCCATCAATTTTATGCAATTTCTCTTTGAAAATTGGAATCCCAGAATTCCATGTTTATTGTGTACCTTTGTCAAACAAGTTTGTTTTAAAAAATAAAAGCTGTTAAACTACATTTCAATCTGACAGAAAAAAGTAATCAGCTTGATGAAATAGGTACTCTGTGATTGAGAGCAGATCTACATCTTTATTGTATGTGACAGGGTTCTAAATTCACAATGTGCTAAAAGTTTTTAAAGTAACATCCTTAATGTAAAAACACCAACAATATACTTGGCGAGAAATCAAACAATGTTTTATGCACTAAAAATTGGTCCTTCATTTGAGTGCTAGTCTATTAAGTGTCAAGAGGCAGCTTGCTTCAGAACTGTAGTCAGCTGGTAAATAAAATACTTCCATCACCTGGCTGTCTCTTATTGGATTGTTCATTAAGAAGATACTCACAAAATTCATGTCTGGAAGAAGTGTAGCTCAAACATAAATCTAAAATACATGGCTTATGAAATGCCTAGTAAGAAAACAGCAAGATCTTGAACTTTTATAAGTAATCATGCACAGATGCTAGAATCAGATATTATGTAAATGGATTTTGACTCAACTTGAAGTTTATTACTTAATCTTTTTAGCAAACCACCAGAATACAGTAAGACTACCAACATTTTGTTGAAACCTTTTAAAGTCGGTGTCTGTTTGTCACTCTGATCTTCAATATGATTCAGGACTTTTCACTAACTTCACCCTCAAAGTGAAAGTCAAGTTACTGTAGGTGAAAGACTTTTCTCCTTCCACCTCTTTAGTAATAAAAGTAATGAGTAACCCTATTCTCCAGCCTACTGACTCTTTAGAGTCACACACATGAACTGTGAACAGGCACACTGCTTGCTTATGGTCAGCTTGCTGTCCACAAGAACCAGGGACTTTTCCAGGAAACTGGTTTCCAGACAGTTTGCTCCTGGTGTGTGCTTATGCATGGGGTTATTCTTCCTCAGATGCGAGACTGGGTATTTCCCTTTCTGTTGAATTTCATGAGCTTCCTGTTGGCCTGTTTTCCAGCCTGCCAAGCTTCCTCTGAAAGGTGGGACAATCATTTGGTGTATCAGAGTTGTGCCAGTGTTGCATCATCGTCAAACTTGCTGAGGGTGCATCCTGTCCCATTATTCAGGTCGTTAATGAAAACATTAATGACTATTGGCTCCGGAGTACACCACTAGTGACTAGCCTCCAGTTGGTCTTTGCATTGTTGCCCACTACCCTTTGTGACCGGAAGCTAATCAGATTTTCAGCTCACCTTACTGACCACTTACCTTGCTTGTCATCAGCTTTTCTGAGTGTTGTATAGGAGGCAGTGTTGAAAGCCTTACTGAACTCGTAACATCCACTGTTCTCTCCTCATCCACCAATCCAGTCATTGTAGATGACTGTCTGGTTGGTCCAGCATGATTTCCCAAAAATAAATCCTTGCTTTCTACTCCCAGTTACCTTCTTGTCCTTCATATGTTTGAAAATGACCTCTGCAAGTTCCTTTCCAGATTCAACCCTGTCTTGACCCACTTATATCTGATGGAGGTTAGAGTCAAGGTGATTCGTTTTGATCACAAAGGTGAAATTAAGACACAAACGGTGTCAGATGTCACAAAAGCAAAACCCTTTATTGACTAACAAACACTAGAGAGCAATAGGAAAGAGAGATAAGGAAAAGGAAAAGCGAAACAGTAGAACGTTTAGAATAGCAAGAAGTATAGCTACCACCACAGATCCAGCGACGTCTCGCAGGTCCGCCTGTTTCGCTTCGGTGGGGGGGATCTCCAAAGAATAGCTGTTCACGGTGGCATTATATAGTGTTCCAAGAGCCGCTTTGCCCATTCTCTGCCTGTTTAGCGCATGCGTATGAGGGTCGTCAGGAGCGATCTTCACCCCCGCCAGCATCACCTCTGTCATTGAAGCATGCATAGGTATCCAGAGGGCCCATTTTTTGCCTTACAGGGCAGCTGCCTTGTCAGCAGTTACAACGGTGGGCTTGCAAGACAGCAGCTGTATCGGCGGCTGAGCCAGGCCCAGAAGTTACTGTTCAGGAGCCCCGTGGCTAATCTGGGCTGGGCTCTGAAGTTGTTGCTTGGGACTTATCAGTGGTCCAAGCTTGCAAACAGCAGCCTTGAAGTTTCTTTGCGGGCAATTTCAGCAAGGCTGAGACAAACATTTTAACACAGTCTCTTATATACCCCAGATGGGCTTTGGCTTTTCTACTCCATCCCTATGTGCTAAGATAGTATATCTGTATTTCTCCCATGCTACCTGTCCCTACCCACACTCCTTGTATGCTCCCTTTCTATGCAGGTCTCCTTCCACCATTTCTTGGCTTTCCGCTCATCAGGATGGATTGTTCTTGAGCTTTGAGGAGTCCTTGGAAGTCTACCATCTTTCCTGGATGTCTGTTCTCTCTAGAGGCATCTCCCATGGCATTCATCCCTGAACAGGTTAAAGTCTGCTCTTCTGAAGCCTAAGACTGTCATCCTGCTTTTTTTCCTAGCTTCCAGCTCTTGGGATTCTGAGCTGTGTTTTTTGCCTGTGAATATAAGTGGTAAACAAACCCTCCCTGTCCTAATTTCAGTCCCTGGAGTCTTTTTCTTGAATTTTCTCACTTCCCATTTTCTTTGGGAGGAGGACTGAGCAAGTGGCTGCATGGTTCTTTGTGCCAGACCAGGCAGCTGGCTCAAACCATGACAATACCTTATGTGCAAAGTTAAAAAATTTGTTAGTCTAAAGTCTTAAGAGTTTAACCAGAATTATTGTTGAGTTACAGTGATGTTGACATTAATAGTCTAATAATCATAGAATCACATAATGGCATAGGCTGGAAGGGACCTTAGAGATCATCTCCTCCAGCCTCCCTGTCATGGGCAGGGACGTCTCTCAACTAGATCAGGCTACTCAAGGCTCTGTCCAACTTGGCCTTGAACACCTCCAGGGAGGGGGCAGCCACAACATCTCTGGGCAATTTATTCCAAAGTCTAGCTGCCCTTTTACTGAAAAATTTCTTCCTAAGATCTAATTTAAGTCTATTCTCCTTCAGCTTAAACCCATTTCCCCTTGTCCAATGATTATAGAATCATAGAATCACAGAATGGCATAGGCTGGAAGGGACCTTAGAGATCATTGAATCCAATCTCCCCGTTTTGGGCAGGGACGCCACCTCTCGACTAGACCAGGCAACACATGGGGACCAAGCTGGAATTGAACCCACGCCCTCAGTGTTGGTCCTTGTTGTCAGCACCCCGCTCAATGATAGTAACTTTTGTAGTGGAAATTGTCTAATTATTACAGAAAATTGGGAAAGCATTCACTTATACTATGGTTAAAATTCTTATTAGAATTACTTTTTATACTTCCTCGTATCTGTCCCTTTCCTCTGGTTTTGTGTGGACCCTTGCACTGCCTCTGGGATCCTAATGTTAACAGGAAGAACCTCCATCAAGAGAATAATATCCGAAACTTTGCGATGAATCACCAGTTGACTGTTTTTACAAGACTATGATATTTCTAATGGGAGTTTCTTCCCGCTCCCCCTGAGGTCTACATGGGGTTATTTTTTTAAAACTGCTGTAGTCTAAGCAGTGAAGTTTGCATGAGATCCTGGTCCTAGAATAAGCCATGCATCTGTAGAAAGAGCTGCTGGAAAACCTTGCATTCATGTAGCAAGTGGGATGCTAAGTGACTCACAGCTCTGACCCCAGCAGTGGTTTTGCCTGGACGTAAACTGTTCTGAGCACACTAATGGTGCCGTTAGATGTATGTTGCAGGGCTCCAAGTATGGATAGGAGCAAATTGTCACCAAATACACTTCTTCTATGCACTAAATATATAATGTTGATGTACCCATTTGTGTCCCTAGATTTTTTGTTGGGCCATTATTCTATCAGGATAAAACAATTTCTGCTTTCTTTTTTCCTCATACTGTGAACAACATTTTCAGAGAAGGCTTTCCCCTTGAAGGGATCAATACTGGTCCAATACTATTCCAAATCTTCATAAATGATCTAGATGACAGGACTGAATGTTTTCTCATCAAGACTGCAGATGACATCAGATTGGCAAGAGATGTAGATACGCTAGAAAAAAGGGACACGTCAATGAGCTGGAAGGTTGGGCTAACAAGTATTTTATGAGTTTGTCACAGGTTAGGGCTGGGCCGGCCACTAGCACGGACAGACACTCTCTAACTCCCTCTTCCCCTCCCCAAACGGGAAGGAAAAGGGAATAAGACAGAGAAGAAAAATCTAGAACAGCTTTAATGAAACAATAATGGAAATAATAGTGAAATGATAAAAATAAAGAACTACATACAACTATAGATAGTAACCTGATATCAAACCCCGCTCTCTCCCCCGATATCAATCCCCACTGATGCTGCAGAGCAGGAGGCACTGGGGAAGCCCCAGACTCAGCAGCGGTGGGAGCTGGATACAGGGAGCTGGATTCAGGAACTCAGGATCCGGATCAAAAGTAGAAGGTCAGATGGAGTCCTCCTTGGACACTGGCCTTTGCAGAAAAGGGGCAGAAACTCTCGTGATCGCTCAGTTTCTACTAAATATGACATATATGGGATGGAATACTCTCGTTGATCACCTGACCTGTCTATTACCCCCCAGAGGTGCAACATTTTACTTCCTTGTGACCCCTCTTACTACCTGGCACCCCCAGTGGGGCACACAAGGGCCAACAGTGGCCTTGGTCACTATAGGAATAAGTATCAACAAGAGCCTTTCTGCATCCCAGTCCCAGGCAGTGACTGTAAACATCAGGTGTTATCACTGCCAGTAGCACACACTGTCTGCAAAAACATGCTGCTGACTTCAGAAAGTACAGCCTTTTAGAAGATACTAAACTGGAAAGTAAAAGTCACTAAAGAGAATTGAGGTTTTTAGCTAAACCCAGGACAGAGGTTTAACAAAGATAAGAAGAAAGTACTGTACAGAGGATGGAATAATTCCCAGAGGAAGTACAGGCTGGAATATAGTTCTGCTGAAATGCATCTGGGGTCTGGCGGACAGGAAGATAAACATCAGTTTGCAGTGCAGTAGGGCAGCAATGAAGACAAATCATGTCCTGGGCTGCATCTGTGAGAGGAAACCAAGCAGATAAAGATGTGTAATTAGTGTACTCTACTTGGAACTTCTTGGGCTACAGCTGGAATGATGTGTCCAGCTGGAGTTCCCCCAGTTCAAATGAAGGGAAAACTTGAAAAATTGGAAAAAGCCCAGTGGAGAGCCACCACAGATAATCAGAGGACTGGAGAACTTGATGGCTGAAAATACTGAAGAAATTGAGTTAATCCATGATGGAGAGGTGGCTGGGGGGCAATTGTGAGTCTAATCATAATCTTCTAGCACCTAAAATGTCATTACTGCAAAGATGGAGATAATTCTGCAAGAATGCATGGTGACAGGACAACACACACAAGTTTCTTCTGGGGGAATTCCATCTGGGTATAAGAAACATAATCTTTCTTGTGCAAATAATGAAATCTTACAATAAATTGTCCATAGGAGTGGTAGAGTTCCTTCAATGGGAATATTCCAGACTGTTTTGACAGAGCCATGGATAACCTAATTTAATGCTTCATTTCATCAGAAACATGACCATGTGACCAGAGAGTTCTCTGCTAACCCAGAATTTTCTGGGATTCTGTAATTTTTCTATGAAATTTCTTGATAATATATGTCAAGTATATGCAGGTCATTTGAAATATATAGTGTGAGGACACATGGGTGTTAGAGATGTATGACTGCAAGAACCTTTAAAGATTCAAAGAAAGAAGTCTGATGGAAGAGACAAAAAAAGAAACTCCTTCACACAAGTCATCTACAATCACTACATCCAAAGTCTACTGAGGTTAATAGGAGTCTTTCTGTGACTAGAATGGGCTTTAGTTGTTCCTTTAAGTGTTCTGGCTTATTCTATTATTTTTCTTCTCTTGTCTAAGAATGTCTAGCATCTTCCATATTTTGTCTGCACACTGAACTAGGATTTTTTCATTTCATACACCATTTGCAACTTGCTACTGTGAGTCCTGGAAAAAAAGGTATTCATTTTTATGACTCTGAAAAAAAAAAAGAGACATATATTGTTATAGAATTGAGGTACATTAGCTATGTGTTTTAGTAACAAAAAATATATTGTATAAAAGAGACCTTTATCCTAATTTTAATGAATAAATGTAGACATTTTAACATAATTTTGAAATTATATCTGAAAAAACAGAGAACATATCAATACAGCTATTCATAATACTTTAGCAAGTGTGATTAGTTCTAATTTAATAGGCTAACAAAAGTGCCACAAGCTAAAGGATTTGAGTTTGTAAGGAGCTTTATGTTAAGAGAAATGGAAAGGAGGAAGGAAAATTATTTTAAAACATTCTGCTTTAAAACCAGAAGACCGACAAAAGACTCTTCCTGTTCAGTGGAGCTGTCTGTAAATGTAGCTCGAGTCCCTGTCTAGCATGTTAATCAAAAGACCATTCTTAGAAATAATTAGGTACTTTTTTAACATGTACAGCAGATTCCTCATTCAATAGTTCAGTGCTAGTGTGCAATTTACTATGGAGATCCAAAATTTGGGATTCATGTTTGGGATCAGATATGTATTTGGGATTAGATATGTAATTTCTAAATATACTGAAGACCTTAAAATGGACAGAAAAGGGTTCACTTACTACACTTTTACTTGTCACAAGTTTAGCAATATATACCTATCTAGGCTTCATCAGTATTTAGGGATGAGAGACAAGCACCTCTAAACATTCTGCAATATATATCCCAGACAGATGTCTGAGCATCCTAAATACCTTGCACTTTTAAAGGCTAATGTTAGATGAAATCAATCATGTTCTGAAATTAAACTGTATGTAAAATGTGAGGAAAAAATGAAATGGTAGAAATAAACGGGTTTAAGCCTCATTCAAATTCACTAAAGAAAATGAGAGACTTTTTATTGACTTCAAATTATTTAAATCTATCTCTTTAAGATACCCATGTACAGGAAGGTGATGGTTCAGTGCTATTAGAGTGTAGAATATTTTATTTTAAATTGTACCTCTATAACTGAAGAGCTTTAGGTTCCTACTGTCTTCAAATTCTGGAGATTTTTGTAGTGAAAAAAATCCATCTTTTGATATGAAAATTACAGTATTTTTTTACTTCCTCAAATTATAAAATAAAAAAGCATTGTTGGCATTGAACGGTTTTCATAAGACTGATTTTCTTAGTAAAATCTCTATATTTTGTAGTTAACATGAAATATGTTTATCGTACTCACAGAAAATCAAGTAAAAAACGTGAAGATGTGGACATTTGGTGGATATAGCAAATATTATATTTCAATACAGCTTTCTATATTACCTAAAAATTCCTATGCTAATTATAATTTGTTTTCTTAAGATAGAAATTTAAAAAGAGATCTAGTATCAACTACATTTTCTGTTTAATTATAATAAACTTGCAATGAGGTAACATTGAGGAATCTCTATTCCAGAGGATACTACACAGAATGAGAATAACCTTATTCTTCTCCTGCTTCCCTCTGCAATACACATAGATGAACAACAGTAAAATTAGAAGATCTAACAGTCTAGACTGTTTTCTATTAAATTTATGCCTGATGCCTATTACGTGACCACAAAACTCCTACGGAATAGAAAGGAGAACAGTTATAAAATTGTATTTTTTATTATTTTTTGACAGGATACACACATGTAAAAATAAACAAAGAAATTTGATGATTAATGTTACACTGACAGCTGGGTCTCTCTGTAGTTTGGTACACTAAGTCCACAATCATTACTTGATTGTACTGTTGGTAGTGTACTGAGATGACATGACATGACGTGACATGACATGACATGACATGACAATGTGTGGAAACTCACTGGACCAGCCCCCAGGCATGGGTCACTTCAACTAGCAATAGACTGCAATACACAAGTGAACAACTGTGTTGAATTCAAAATGTTTTTATATGGAATATTTGCTGCATATTCTGTTGCAGCCCTATTGTGCTGGACATGACATTTCCCATTTTTAACTTCATCTGGATGGGATAGTTTTTCTTCTGAATGTTTTTTTTATTTTTACATGTTCACTTGCACTTTTCCAAGATGGTTGTGATAGTATTTTTATTTTGCCAAAATGTCTTCAAGCTTTCTTCACACTCTGTTTATTTTTTCTCTCACTGAATTTCAGAAGACTTTTCAGTAGAAAATTCCTTCTAATATGGTTTATTATTGCAAAGATTTGATTACCTTTCAGACAGTTTTTAGTTCTTGAAGAAGTATTCATATCAGAACCTCAATGCATAATATTTATCTTCATTTCTATAATAATTACTGTATTCCAGCTTTTGTCTTTGGCAAAGAAATGTTTTGTAATCCCAAAAGAAGGCTGACTGGGTTTTCCAGTTGAGCTATGGTTTAGCCCTTTGCAGAATTATTCCTTTTTCTCATTTTCTTTGCAAGGGAGGAACCTTTCTGGGGAACTATTTCACCTCTGAATTTGTCGGATTTCCATACATAAGGTTCTATTAGTGTTCACTGGGACTGAAAACAGATGAGATACCTATGTAGCAATACCTGTTGTAAAAAATATATGAGTGTAATGACAAATCCATAAGCATCTCTATGAATTTGATAGATGAAGCAGTCAGGCAGTCTTCTCGAGGTGGACTTTCCATGGTTCATGCTAGTCTTTGACTTAAACAAAGTAATAGTAAATGAAAATATAAAGCAGTCAGCAAACCTCCTAACCAAATAAACTCGTCTTTAAACCTCTAGAGGTCTGAGCTGTGTATGATTTCCATCTTAGATTTTCTGGTTTAGTCATGCTTTAAGGAGCTGCACTGGTAGCCCCCTTGGATTAGCATGGCTCACATTGCATATCATATCCTAAATGGAATAGTGAATTCTTCTGTTTTGAAGCACGGGTAAATAAACAACAGACAAAAGAGAATCTTTTCTGAAGGGAATTTTAAAGATAAAATAGGAATGAGCAACTTCTACAGATAATGTGTTTCTGTATTTTGTGTTACAAGGATGATTTCTGTTGTTTTTTAAAAGCAATGATATGCATTAAACCACAAAGACTGGTCCTGAATTCTGGTCTGTTCAGATTTATATTTGCAGTTTAGTTTTCCAAACTGAATCAGAATCCTACTCCAGCTTCAAATAGAGTAAATTTTGACTAAGTGAATGGATTTAGATCCAGTGAAATTCTACACCGTCAGTTTAACCTCAGACACCTCCCATTTAATGAATGCTACTCAGCATAAAAATATCCATAGGGGTCCCTGCCAAAACTAAATGTCTTCACTCTGGTCAGAAATTAATAATATTTTTTTCCCTTGTTTGGTACTAGTGAGCACAGTGAGATTTTCTCAAGACTGTCTGGAAAAAGGTATTTTTTATGTTCATAGAAATATTGCAAACAGGGCTTTATAAATACATAATATTTCAGACTCAGTTTCTGTGGATTGGATATGATTAATTATAGAAGTCTTATGGCATTGTACCTGTTTCTTGATTTGATGATTTCTGTTATGAATATTTGAGTGTACAGGTTTGTGAATTAGCTGTATCTGTGTTGTCAAGTTTTACAGAACAAGAAAGACTATTCCCATCTGTGAGCCCACTGGAGCAATGGTCCAGACTGTTTTGTTTGCCTAATTAGTTTAGCAAAGAACACAGATGGACAGAGCTTCAGAGGGAAAGAAACCTCTGTCCTCTGTTTATGTGAGAGGAACATAAAATAGGGCTGTCAAGCAAGTTTCATTTGTGCAGGTTTTTGACCAGGAATTCCTTTCATTTTCCAAAGAGCTATTACTTTTTGCAAACTCAGATTTTTCAATGTAGATTGATGTGGAAAAAAAAAAAAGAGTGAAAAGGGCTGTTAGAGATAACCTTGATACAGAGATAACAATGATACAGCTAATGTATCGCAGAAATTTTGGGTATGCGTGCTTAGATAGGTTGGTGAAATTAGTCAAACTCTCATTACACATCTTCTTTCAAGCATTATATGAAATTGAAATTATAACACATTGAAGACAGAGAATGATGATCGCACTAGGTAACGGTTCCCAAGAGACCTGAGACAGGTTGGCTGAATAAGTTCCTCATTTGGGAACTGAACACCAAACTGTGATATGAGAACAATTTTCTGGATGGGAGAGAGGTAAATGGTCTGGTGCCGGCCTGTTTATCTACTAGATATTCGTGCCAGCTGCTGGGGAACTGAGATAGTTTCCTGATCTTCTCCTTCTCCAAGATACTACAACTTTTCTATTTATTATTGACCCACAAGCAATAATGATGCGCTTCATTTTCCAGAACTAAAATTTTCCTTGTTTCATATGCAGAATCAGGATTTAAGTCACCTGACTTTAACAACAAATTTAAGAATCTAAGGTCATATTCCTAAAGGCTAACTGTACCCTAGAGATTTTAATCTCTCTCTCATACCTCTGTAATTGATGGACACAATTAGGCATTTATCCCAAGAGCGAGAGGTGGGGAGGGTTAACTACTAAAGGTACCAGGAGAAAGTAATTGGTCATTTGAAAAATTTTGGCTGGGAATTCAAGTCAAAAATGTGAGTTACAAGAGGAAAATCTACTTATTTGAACTCAGTTCTTGCCTTCACTGACCATCTGGCAAGACTGTGGAGTAATTAAGAATTGATAGAAGTGTTTTGTTTTATTTTCCTCAGTATTCACAGTTCAAGATTTTTAATTATTTTTTTTTTTAGAATAAAAAGAATTTATAAATAGCCAATCCTTTTTGGAAACAGATCATCCAAGGAACTGAAGAACTTAATTTAGGGTGTGTTTATTATATTGTTCTCACATTTTGTCATGGTTTTTGTAGTTGATTCTACATTATTTTTGTTGAACTATTGTCATAGAATCATAGAATCATAGAATGGCCTAGGCTGGAAGGGACCTTAGAGATCATCTAATCCAACCTCCCTGTCATGGGCAGGGATGCCTCTCAGCTAGATCGTGATAGTCAAGGCCCCATCCAACTTGGCCTTGAACACCTACAGGGAGGGGGCAGCCACAACCTCTCTGGGCAATTTATTCCAAAGTCTTGCCACCCTCGTACTGGACAATTTCTTCCTAAGGTCCAATCTAAATCTATTCTCCTTCAACCTAAACCCATT
>NW_009694851.1:13332-13603 GCF_000703405.1 Apaloderma vittatum
TCATCCTTGTGGCCTCCTCTGAACACGCTCCAACAGATCCATGTCCCTCTTATGGTGGGGGCACCAGAACTGGACGCAGTATTTGAGGTGGGGTCTCACCAGAGCAGAGTAAAGGGAGAGAATCTCCTCTCTTGACCTGCTGACCACGCTTCTCTTGATACATCCCAGGATGCCGTTGGCCTGGGCTGCATGAGCGCACTGCCAGCTCATGTTGAACTCCTCATCTATCAACACACCCATACCCTTCTCTTCAGGGCTACTTTCAACCCAC
>NW_009694852.1:0-5318 GCF_000703405.1 Apaloderma vittatum
TTCTCTTAATATATTAATATTATTAATATACTAATAGTTTTGTTGCATTATTAATATATTTTTTCTATATATAGCATAGCAGTGGAACACTTCCACAACCAAGACCTGGTTTGGTGACTAGACTGAGGTTCTGTCAAAGGTAAATGAGTTGGGAGGGGTGTTAGTGTGGGGTTTGGATTTTTCTTTTCCTTCCTTCACTTCAGAGGGTAACAAAACAGGGCTGCTTCATGCTGCTGGATACATTTATAAAAGTTTTAAAAATTAAGGCTTCAACCAAACTAGGCATCTCTATTTTCATCCCCGTATCAAGAGAGCAAGCTACTAATTCTTAATATAAAAAACCCAAGAGATCATCATCTAGTAAAGAAGTCTAACTGATTTTTGTCTTTACTGACAAAGTGAAAAAATCACCTAGGACTTCCTGATGAGTGCTACAAATGCCTTTTCACATGCCTCAGCAGATAACAAAACATAGTGTGGCTTTCTGCATCAGGTTTTGAGATTTTGCATGCCAAATCCCCACATTCTTTGCTACTAGGACAGATCTGGCCACAGCTTCTCTTGAATGATGTGTCACAAGTGCCAAGGAAAAGTTTGACACTATCACCTCCATCCACAGGGCAACATCATTTGATTTGAAGAAGCGATGTGTACAAGTTGCTCCAGGAGAAGTTTCATCTTGATATAAGAAAAAAAGTTTTGCAGCAAGATCGTTTGCTGGAATGGCCTCCCCAGGTACGTGCTAGAGTCCCAGTCACTGGTGGTTTTCAAGATGCAATGGAACAGGGCACTAGATAATCTCAGCAAGGCTCCCTTTCGCAGAAAAAGTTGGACCAGGTGATCTTTCAGTGGTTTCAACCGGCGTTATTCTGTGTTTACACCTGTGAGCAGTGATCTTCAAGCATTCTTAAGTGCTCAGCTGCTTCCCTCTGAGAGAATTGCTGCCCTTCTCACAGCCTTCTAATTACACCTGCAGCAAAACATGTGCTGTTCCAATCAGCTTATCCCAAAAGTGAGCAGGGGGATGAAGGCAAAGTCTGATATCCAAAACACCAGCTTGAATGAGAGTGTGTGAGCAGAGCCAAATCCGTCCATAGGTAACAGAACCCAGCTCCATGCTATCTGCCCGTGGATGGTGTTAGGAAGCAGATCTTCACTCTCTACCCAGAGGCTGGAAAGGATTTCTAGCTCTGTTTTACTACTCTGCTGTGGATGTTAGCTTTGATTCTTGCTCCCATTGAATGTCTTACCTCTGCTAATGACCAGATGAAAAGGATTTTAGGGGTGAACTTGTAGTGTAGGGTCAATGGTTGGACTTGATGATCCCAAGAGTCTTTTCCAGCCTGAATTGTTCTATGATTCTATGATTTATGTCAGCAGGATTCATGACACAAGATGGGGGACTTCCTGATTTCGGTACCATCAGCTATGTCTGCATCTTCTGGGTAATGGTGACATCATCTCTGGAGATGATGGCAGACAAGTAGTTAGTAATTTCTGTGAGCTGTGACTACACATCCTGTATCAGTCTGTGGGACAGTTAGTGTCTGAAAACTGCAAGTTTTCTTTCTTTCTGAAATGCCAGTTTAAAATAGCCTGTCTGTCTTTTCCCCCTCTGTTGTGCATTAGGGCAGGGCCAGCCACTAAAGGCTGACAGACGCTCTCTATCCCCCTCTCCCTCCCCAAACGGGAAGAAAAAGGGAATGAGGCAGAGAGACTTACAGATTGGAAAAAGAAAATTAAAACAGCTTTAATGAATAAGGAAATAATAAAAATAGTGAACTATATACATACATACAAAACAGATATCAAACTTGATCCCCCTCCCACCCTGACAGCAATCCCCACTGATGCTGCAGAGCAGGCAGCACCAGGAAAGCCCCAGGCTCAACAGCAGAAGGGAGCTGGATTCAGGAACTCAGGATCTGCATCAAAAGCAGGAGATTAGACAGAGTCCTCTTTGGATGCCGGCCATTAAGGAAAGAGGCCTAAACTCTCATGGTCACTCAATTTATACTGATGTATATGGAATGGAATAATCTTGCTGGTCACCTGTCCTGTCTGTTACTCACCAGATGTGCAACCTTTTACTTCCTTGTGACCCCTCTCACTACCCGGCACCCCCAGCGTGACACACAAGAGCCAGCAGTGGCCTTGGGCACGGTAGGAATGAGTATCAGCAAGAGCCTTTCTGCATCCCAGTCCCAGGCAGTAAGTGTAAACATCAGGTGTTATCACTGCCAGTAGCACAGACTGCCTGCAAAAACATGCTGCTGACTTCAGAACATGCAGCCTCTGAGAAGAGACTGAGCTGAGAACTAAAAGTCACTGAGCAGAATTCATTCTGCTTAGCGCAAACGAGGACACTCTCTTCGTTAACAACGGCTTTTCACTATGCTCATGATGGGCAAGCGAGAACTTCACATATGTAAAGTATTTTAGCACATTTCTTTAGTCCAGTACATGACGCCTCGTGCTAAGGGTCCTGCACAAAGCATACAGACTGTTGTAGGTTTGCTTTGCTTTGAGAAGTCTGTTATGTTACTTTTGTTTCACAGTGCATTGTATGTGACTTGCAGTTTCCTCAGCCTTACTCATTCATCTTGTTTATAGCCCTTTTATTAAGGGTCATTTACCAAACAAATAAAAATTAATTTAGACTTGTTAAACTGTAGAGAACTGGCAGGATGAGACTATTACCTGAGTCCTTAAGGAAGAAAAAGTGAGCAGCAATGCCTATTTGAAGGTCTTAACAATCCCAGGAGTAGTTTTTGCATATACAGAACAGTGATTTTATTTTATTTTATTTTATTTTTTAGGTATCTGATGGCTGGATACTATGGGCTTATATTGCGTCCCATCGTTCAAACAGCATTAAATCTCTGGGTGAAACCCCTCCATGCTTTGTCCACCATTTCTGCGTCCTTATAGATGCGCAGTTTCCTCAAGTCTAGCTCTTTGCTGTGTGTGGATTTCGCTGGCAGGGCAGCAGTCATATGGTTGGCTCCACATCATTTTCTGTTTATCATCAAAGTGAAGGATACAGGCACAGCTCAAGCTTCATTTTGGCATCTCACAGGGCTGAAATTCTTGTGAGAAACACCACTTTGGCAGGATCTGAGGTGGCTTTCCCAGTCATATATGTGCTATAAGACGACTCTGATATCAAAAAGATGCCCATCTTGATAGGCAGTCTCAGCAGAGATAAATCCCAGCACTTTTTAGCTCTGCTGCAGCTTTGGAGAACTTCCCTGCTGAAGAGGTACAGCTGGAGGTGTCTACCTTCACTGAGGTAGAAATGGACTATTGTTTGTCTCCACCAAACTCTTCCAGAGAGCTATTTTTATTTGAGAAATACATCTTTTATTAAAAGAATGCCATTGGTAGGATGCTCTACAACACAGATGTACCTTTTACCAGTAATCTAAAGAAAAGAGGTACTACTACTCAAATAGATGTTATTGGATGCAACACACCTGAAAATGTCTCTTTGTACAGTTTTAAAAAGGTAGAGGTAAACCCCTGTTTTCGTGACAGCTGTCTATGTTGGATCTACCACAGCTTGTAGGAAAAGGCAGAGAAAAATTTTAGGCATTCAGGAATGGGGAAAAATTCTTTACCTCAGAAAACAGGTAAGGTGTCCATATAAACAGAGCAGTTTTCTTCCCCCCGCAAACCACCAAAAGCAAGCCAGTGTATCTTTTTTCATGTCTGGGTGCACAAGTGGTTGATCATGTTTTTCTGTGACATTTGGACGTAGGAACTTATCTGTGAAACACCTGACATGGAGCTAACCCTTGTTTACTTAAGAGGGAAAGAAAGAAAATTTAAAAAAAAAAAGAAACTATGTCATTGAACATTTAATTTAAAAAAAAAAAAATAAGTATCTTGCATTTGCATAGTAGAGAAAAATTTCCTGAAACTCCTGTTCCCTTTGATCAGTTAATCCTGATGAGTTAATCCTGATGAGAGAGACTCATCAGGCATGAAAGCATAAAGGGCAATATAGGTGTTGGACAGTAAGAGGGGAGATAAAATTAATGAAAGCAGGGATAAACCCGAAAGAATTCTGATGAGGCAGGGAGCGAATCTGGAAAGACAAGTGAGATTAATTTCTTTCTGGTCTGGAATTTCTTCTACTTTTCTCCTTTCCTGCATATCTCCTTTCGACTGAGCATCAGAATAACATGTTGCTGTTACCCATCTTCATTTACTCTTCAGCAAATCACTCTTTTATGTGCAGATTTCCTGCTTGGTTTCTTCTTTTTCTTTATAGCTGTTATAAGATCAGCCAGTGTTCATGATACAACTTTCAAAAGGTGTAAGAACAAATAAGACATATGGAAAGCTGACAGTATCTTACAATAGGAGAAGAGTTAGCAATAATAGTATCTTGCCTTAAGCAATGGAGTTGCTTGCACTTTTTTATCTGAAGAAGAAACAAATGAAAGAGTATATTATTTTTTTATTAATAAACAGTTATAAAAGAAGTGCATAGTTATGCTATAATGATGAGGCAGCTGGTACTTTCCATTTGAAGTATTTATTTTTGCTATTTTAATTTTTTTTCCTCTGCTCTGCTGTCCTGGGACTTCTGCTCCATATAAGTCCAAGCAGGAATTTCAGTTTTACAATACCTGGCAGCCTTCGTGAAACAAAAGCAAATTGTGCTGAGAGGCAGCTCCATCCAGATGGACAGAGATTCACATTAAGCGAGTTCTTCCAGTGGGTGGGATTTTTATTTGTTGGGGGGTTTTTAATAACATTGCATTGGTGACAGAGAAAAAACAGTGGCTTCATTCCAAAACATCCTGCTAGAGGAAGCATTGCTGGTGGGAATAGAAAGTTAACGTCTTCCCCTCCGCCCTCTGATATTTGTTGACTGTCCTTTCATTACAGTGGACAGTAACTGAAAACACTGCTAAAGCATCAGCTTTGGTGATCTGCTCCCGTACATGCCACGTTTAAAGGTTATTTGAATCCAACTAGTGAGTAAAAAGAGCCATTCCAGTGTGTTGTAACTGTGTAGAGACACAGGATTTCTGTCCCAAAGGAAGCAGGTAGTGGTTGGTGACTGATTTGTACGTACTTTGTGGAAAGGGGGAGAATATGGTTGAAACTCATGGGACAAACTAAAGGGTTTGGTTTTTTTGAAGCTATGACTAAGAAACTTAAGCATAGAGGACGGCTTATTACAGCTGGTGTTTAAGTCATCAAAGGAGGCAGAGGCAGTGTGAGGAAAGAATATTAATTATGGAGAACAGTGAGGGCCACTATTTAATTTGGTCTGTGTCAGTGTAACTGTAGGAGACATTCCT
>NW_009694852.1:5349-38878 GCF_000703405.1 Apaloderma vittatum
AAGAAAGGGCAGATCTCTGCTACTGGAAAAGGAGATGTCATTTCAGATGCAGTCATTGTACTGCACTCAACTGCCTGTTTCTCCTATAATGGCAGGTCTAAATTAGCTTACCTCACTAAAATAGGTGGTTTGTCTAAAATAAGTTCACCTCAGAGGTCTGCTATGCCTGTTTGTCGTGATGCCACCCAGCCAGTACGTGTAACCGTCAGCACACCACATGCAACTGGTGGAGAAGACTCTGCTTCATGTTGAAATGAGCCTTTTTGTAAAGATATCATGAGGAACTTGTTCAAAGGAGGTTGGCAAAACTGTCATCCTTGGGCAGACCTTGAAACTGAAGGAGAGAGAGATTGAATAATTTCCCACCCAGTGTAGTAGATGAGGCCGGTGACAGAGCTGAAAGTATAATTCATCCTAGATCAGAGCCTTGTTGCAAAAGAATTAGATCTGGTTCCCATTTGTTAGGAAGCATGGGATAAACGCTAGGGGATGAAACAGGTCAAATTCCCGTAAAGTTTTGCCTGAGGTAAAATTTGAACAACGTGATTTGTGTGTTACTTTAACTTTTTTCCTTTCTTTTTTTTTGTCCTTCTGAGTCACCTATGTGGCTACTTTAGAAGGTGTAGCCAGGCTGCCATGTTATGACAGCAGGTTAAATAACAAGAAATTCTCCTGTTCCAGCATTTATTTATATACTAATTCAAGGTATATACTCCTTTCATCGGCTTTTGAAATGCTTTTACTCAAAGTTAGTCTGAATCGACCTGGACAGCCATGACCTTTCCTGGGAGATGTAGTCTTGGTGCCAATGATGCTGCACCAAGTGGTGCGGTGTTCCTCCTGCAGGTCGCCACGGGGCTCCATGGCAGGCAAGCGTGAGCATTTGTCTGATAGGAAATGAAATATTCCTTTTGGATGCCAGAGAGAAAGGTTTGTTTGGGTTTGTTTTTTTTAAAAAAAAAAAAAAAAATTAAAAGGGTTGGTTACAAATCCCTGTTTCATTGTCTCACGCAGCCCTGCTGGGAATGTGCCTCCTACCTTATGGGTCGCAGGAAGGAGGCTGGACTGGTTGTCAGTCACGTAGAGCTTGTGGTTTTGTAGTGGTGTGGCCATTTTTCCCCAGTGGATGAGCAGCTGGGGTATGTGCAGTCGAGGAGCAGAAACCCAGGGGAGGAGGCGTATGAATGTGGCCAGGCTGGGTAGACACGGGAAAGCCCCGCGCTCCTCCTCAGAGCTCGAGGGAGGGCAGAGAGCTGGAAGGCAGGCAAAGGACAGTGGAGGAAGAGGAGGATGTTCACTTGTTTCTTGGTTCTTCCAGCTGAGGAATGCCTTTGAATTTGTAGAAGGTGCAAGCTCATGCCGATCCTCTTTAGGACTTTGAGGTGTTACTTAAACGTGCGAGTCAGATGGAGAAACTCAAGTACAAGACAGAGGCTTCGGAGAAGGTTGAGTCCAGCCTCGGGGCACCCAGCCGCTGTTTCTGAGCCCTGGGGGAAAACGACTGAGCTCTAGCAAACACAGGAGATAAATGTGCCTGATAAGTAACAAATCATCTGCATTCGCAAAGGCTGGCTCTGTTCACGTTGTTTATCAGTTGTTAGCCAGATATGTGCGAACATGCCATTCACACCGCAGTGAGTGTAAACCAGTAAATGTGAGACCAATTTTAATAGGGTACCTAGAGATGCAAGCTGTGAGATGCTGAGTATCATTCAGTAGAGTCTGGCTGCAGATGTTTCTGTGAAGTATGACAAAAGAAATATTTGCCTCATAATAACCTTAATTTTCAGTTGGAAAATGAGAGAAATGGGTACATTTACTAGCATGCACTAACAAGACTGCTGTTGCCTTTCTGCCCTGTGAAATATGTTTTTATTGTCTCCCTCCACCTTCCCTGAAGTGACTAGTTTGATCTTGCTTGCGAGTTTTAGGTTTGCTTCCAAGTTCTCAGACAGTCTCCTCTAGCTCAGGGGTTAATAATTCCACCTTCTCTTTAACAGTATCTTTCATGTTGAAGAGTTGCAAAGTATTTCACAGCCCCTTGCCAATATCTGCTCTCAGCGGGGAGAACGCAGGAGACTCAGGGGAAGGGAGAAGCTGGCTCTGCATATAAGGAGGTCTCTTCACCTATAGCCAAAAGGGAGCGTATGGTGGGTGCTGTACTCTGCCAAGTCAGCTTCCAGGCTCTGTTGGCAGAAGGAAGACAAAGCCTGTTTTTAATGGAAAGCATTTAAATGCTGAGGACTGGGAGGGTAAAAGATGGAAAATGTGCCAGGGCAGCTGTGTTAATACCTTTGTCTTGATAAAAGTATCCTACAGTTCTTGATTGTAGCTGGCATTACTGTTATTTTATTTCATTAGTGTTTATGGCTCCCAGATGTAAAAAAAATGACGAGTCAAGCTTAATTTTGGGATTGAGTCTTTTTGCCCTACTGATTTTGAACCTTACAGATTCTTTTTTTTTTCCCCTTGTCCTGTAAGACTAGACACTCTCCTCTATCATTTCAAATGAAGGCTGAACTTCTCACATAATCACTTGCTTCCTGGAGCTGAGACTTTAAGAGAAACATCTAAAGTCCCACACACTCCTAAGAAAAAAAAAAAGCCTGCAAAAATTACAGTAGTCACCTATCCAAAAGACTGAACTCTTCATGACATGTTTCAAGAAGATAGGCACAGACATTAGTTCTGCCTTGAAGTAAAGTAAGGGTGTCCCACTTCTACCTTCAAGGCTGGAGATGTAAGTGCATTCTATGCTACTTTAATCCTTCATACTCTTTATTTTCTTTCTAGGACTGCTTGCCCACAAGCAGAGAAATTGTTTTATGAAACCAACTTCTCCCAGCGTAAGTGGAGTTCTTCCAGTAGACATGAAGCCCAGCATATCTAATCAGAAAGCTCTATTTCTAACAATAACCTTTGAACATTACTGTAGCCAGTGTTTTCCCAGCTTTGAAGGAAATTGCTCCCCTCACTCTGTACTTTTCACTCCACATTTTGAAGCAGGATCCGTGAATTAGCTCTGCAAGTGTAGAGGTAAGCAGTTAGTGCTGCTACATCTAGCAAAGCGTTGCTCAGGTCCTCATTTCAATGGTGATGTAGTTCACTTTTCTGAGGAAGGCCTCAGGGCTATGAAGTATCTGAAGTGTTGGGATGAGGCTGCGCAGGTGGGTTATTTGGGGTAGAGAGAGTGCATATAGCTACGTAACACAGGATAAAGATGATCCAAATGGTTAGATAAATCAGAAGTCTGAGAAGGCTGGACCCCATACTCCTTAAAAACCCAATTAACTAGCAGACCATTGGAGAGAGTGTCCTGGAGTGCACTTCCACACTGCTCTCTAACATTTTTGAAAGTTAATTTTCTGTGGTCATTACTCAAGCCCTAGATCTTTCCCAAGTGTCATAAAGCTTTGTTTATTTAAAATGGAGGGAAAGAAAATAAAAAGTAGTAAATAAATCCATTCTCTTTGAATTAAAAGATAATTGAGATGCTAAAAAAACAGACTCTAATCAAGCTCAGGCTCGTGTGGTTTTTATTGGCATGTTTCTCCAGGAGTTTAATATTGTACCCAGCACCAAACTTCTGTAAAGGATGAAGTGAGTCTCCTTTGCCCAGTTCCCACACTCTCCCCAGGCAGCATCCAGCCTTTTGGATAGAGCAGGCTGGTTTCCATCCCTCTGCACAAAATGCAAAGAGCGTAATCATTTGCTTGCAGGCTTGTTTGTGGGCATCAAACCAGTCCACATCAGAAAGGAAAAGCCTGGACACATAACAGAAAAATGATCCCAGTTAAAAATTGCAGGCAGGGCTGTGCAATGCCTTGACAGTGGGGGAAGGGTTCTGTACTCTGGAATGGAAAAGCAAATATGTTTTATAATGTTACATAATGGTGTAAGATCATTTGGGGCAGGACAGATTTATCCTGCACCTGCCAGTTGACAGCCCTGTCCCCAGGACAAGATTTCAAAATCTGCTTCAGGCAGTGCTTCCCTTATTTTAAATACAGAAAACCAAATCCTAATCCCAGCAAGCTCAGTCGCGTTGTGGATTTCAGCTGGGTCAGAGCATTTTTGCTTGCAGCTTCTGGATACCCAGTAGGCAGCAGATCTAGCTAGCGTGTGAAATGCTGAAGAGTTTCTCTGCAACACTGATTACTGCTTCTCTTCCCTCCTCTACCCTCAACATATCTTGCAGGTTTACATGGCTAGAGCTGCTACACTGATCCAAAGAATGTGTTCATAACGCCCCTGTCAACTCTACACATTGTCATCATGCTGCATTGAGGGAAAACAGATTTGGTCATTTTCTTAACACCCAAAGTGAATCCATCACAAAGTGGGCACCCCGTGAGACTTGAGTCTCAGGCAGCACCCTAACCACTGACTCATCCTCCTCTGCTACATCAGTCTACAAAGAATAACTATTAGGAAAGGCTTCCAAATATATAAATTATTAAATTAGGAAAGCAGTGGCTCCATTGTAGCAAAGGTAGAGAATATGTAGACCCAGAAGGTGAAGCTTTTCAACACTCAGCAAAACTGAACTTGTAGTTACAGCAAGAGATGTGGCCATGGTGCATCATCTCTGTGTTTTGGCAGGTGTGATGCCCAGTGCTGTGCCTGAATACAGGTATTACCACTCAGTGTATTCAGAGGCTCAGCATTGCCTCAGCATGGCCAGAACATGCCCGTCCCATACAAAATTTGCCTGGCAGGCCATGAGTGTGTTACAGGTGAAATGCAGTGTGGAGCTCAGCAACAATGGAAGCCCTGAGCCTGGAGCAAAGCACAGACTGCAGTGGGAACCTGAAGAGAATTGGGTGTTTAAATGGATAATGAGTACCCATCATTTTATTCCTTATTTATAGAAAGGGTATAAGCTCTCATTTGTTGTGGCATGACACAGCTGCCAGCATTTGGAGATTTAAAATTAACTGGGCTTGTTTTTTGTTTTCTAGTTTTGTTTTCCTTTTTTTTAAAATGTGGGTGTTCCCGTAAGAATAAGAAAAGAGATTTTGGTGAATCTTGCTTTGAACAATGTGTTATTGGCCACTTTGTGCCAAGAGGCTACATTAGAAGACCCTCTGCCTCTGTGCAGTTCACCTGTGATTTCTATGACTGAGTCACAAAGGAAGTTACATGCTAGTTTACTGAAAATCTGGCAAAGATCTTGGGAATTTTTGCTGCCTTGTGTAATTACCCACTTGGCCCAGTCTGGGAGGCAGGTCCCTTCACTTCAGCCCCTCTCCATCTTTCCTTTAATCTCGTTGTCCAACACCGTTATTCATCTTGGACAGTTAGTGGCCACTCACAAACTGGCAATGCTTTGCATGTGACTCATACCTCAGTCACTTGTCCAGAAATCAAGCTGTCCCAGGGGCTGTGGAAAGGGCAGAGAGTTCTACAAGAATGAGTAACCCCCTGCTACTGAACTTTCTCCCTTGTGAAATGTGTACTTCTGGGCTGGTTTATGGAAGCCACAAGCATAACAGAAAAAAAAAAAAAAAAGAATAAGCTCATGAAAATGCCCATGAATCAAAGTTGCTGAGGTCTGAGCTGCTTTACTTACACTGAGTCTGAGTCTACAGGCAGAGATTTGCCAGTTTAACCCACAAGGAGTTGCAGTTCTTCTCCATGTGTTGCTCATGGCACCAAGATGTGACTGTAATGATCTTCGTGTTACGGAACAGCACGCGTTCTCACAGCTCATGGGCAAATTCTTGTTCAGAGCAGGGAAACCCAGTGTGGGTAAAACCCAGAGGCTGCAGGAGAGCTGTGAGGGATGATTCCTGAAAGAGTTCAAAAGAGTTATGTTGCTTAAGAGTTGTTCAGTCAAGGCATCTTTCTTCTAAATAAGTAGAGTCTTCAGTCATGGATCATAGAGTACGTCATGGCAGTTTACTGGCCTGTCTTTGAGGATTTGAACTATCACATTTTCTCTGTCTGTTCTTCTAAATATTTTTGAATTCTTTCTGGCTGTGGGGATAATCGATGCAGTTTTTACATAGTGTGTAGCAACTAGAAAGGAGATCTATGAAGTGCTGTTATAGAAACGTAATTTATTGTGGAGACAGCATAGTCTCCTTGGTTTCCTAATCTAAAAAAAACTAGAAAAAAACACAAAAACCCCACACCCTGTACTTGGTTGCTTTTTGAGTACAGGGAATGTCTGGCAGAATTTGAGTGGAAATGTAGCAGTAAAGGTCAAGGTTATACAAACTATTTAATATGTTACTAAAGTGAATATTTTACAAGTGAAAAAAATGATAGACATAATGAAAATAAGGAACTCTCAATAGATATACAGAGAATTAAAAGTGGGTCTCATCTTAATAATTTAGACTTCTTTAGTCCAAAGTAAATTATTAAAGATATGAACCTGGGTATATATGAGACTGGTACTCTTAGGAGTAGATGTTCTTATAGATTAATAATTGACTAAAGACTGGAAATTCCTCCACTTAGTTGTTTCCTCCACTGGAGAATTCTTCTGTGATATTAAATAGGCACTTAGATCCAGATCCTCTGGATATTTAAATGCCTCTGTATGTATCCAGCCTAAATACAGAGCAAGAGGCAGCCCTCATTCTGAAGAACTTAGGGTCTTCCTGCTTAGCACCTTATGTAGCACAACAGCAGTTCAGAAATGGTAATGAGAGGAGTCTGGTCTAATGCTGAAGCCTCTGAATACACTCAGTGTGTTTGCAGGGAGAAAGTAATGGAGAATAATGCCCAGCAACCACGGCCACTTGCCTAGAAAACAACCTGGGAGCTCTACTTCATTTGTTTTGAGTAACTATCTAATATGTTGAGCATTTACCTGAGAATAAAGCTATTTGCTTCACTTCCTATCTCAGGGAATCCCACAGATCCTGAAAGAGCCTTCCAACCTCCAGGTTGCTTCTGGCCAATGTACAGCAAGGGTGGGTGAACATTGGGCTGGAAGGAGGAGGGGATAAGCAAAACCACAGGTGCAAAGCAATGTGGTGCTTGCTGCCTGGAACTGTTCTCGTTCAATATCATAGAATCATAGAATCATAGAATGGCCTAGGCTGGAAGGGACCTTAGAGATCATCTAGTCCAACCTCCCTGTCATGGGCAGGGACGCCACCTGTCGACTAGACCAGGCAACACATGGGGACCGAGCGGGATTTGATTATCTAGAATAAAACTAACTAAAACCAAATACTTGTATGAGGAATGACATCTCGCATCATGCTCCCAGGCACTTTGTTCCAGCTAAGTGCTGTCGCTGCCAGGCTAGCATCAGTCTCACTTTTTTCTCGGCCTCCTTGGCATAACAGCCTGATTTCATCCCACAGCCTAAGCAGGGGTTGCTGGGTGCATACACATGCCTAGGAAATGAGACAGTAGGTTGTAGCAGAAGGAGGTGAATCTGGGTCCCCTGCTCGGCACTCTAGAGTCTTGACTCTTACAAGTAGCATTGGGTGACTTTTCCTGCTTGGACGGATGCTTACCAAGATGGGCTTTGTGCTCTGGACCGGGAATTGCATGGAGGATCCTGCATGCCAGAGAGATGACCATCCTGACCTAGCTCCACAGATTTTTAGTAACTAGCTTCCAGGACATACTGTGAGGTTCCTGGGCCACCAGCAATCTCCCCTGACTCTGTACTGTCTCTGCACTGAATTTAAGAGTGTTGATTGGGGAAGGAACATAGCTGTTTTGGGGGTAACAACATTGCCAGCCTTGCTGCAGTAACAGCCTGGTTTTATGAAATTCCCTTTCTTCATTTAATCCTTCACAAATAAATCTTTCAACTTTATATTTCAAACGGCTTGGCAATTCCAATTTCTTCTAGAAAGGTGGTAAAACAGTTTATTTTTTTAATCCCTATTTCATGGTGCCAAGACAATGAGTGAGCACGTAGATTCACGTCCTTCAATCAGCATAAGAAAAATGAATTTCCTACTGATGTAAACCTTTGCTCAGTTTCACAAGTCCATACATGCAAGCAGTGATTAATTCTCTTTGTCAAGGTTGCAGTTTTCACAGGTTATTATAGTTCTAGCGTGGCCAGCATAGAATTAACTTCCATAGCCTCTGGCTTTAATTCAGACATAAAAAGGATTAATATGTAGGAAAAATCTACCAGATATAAACCCCCATTTAGTGTTCCCAGCTACTGCTGCATCTGCAAGAAGTAGCTAGTAATAAACCAGACAGGAGCTGATGAGAGCAGGTATCACGTAGAAGATGCGGCTTTATGTGAAAGGATGTGCTGTCCAGTTCAGGAGGCTTTTTAAAATAAGAATCTCTCGGGCTTATGATTTCAGATCAATATTTCATATTGTTTTAATTTGCTAGAAAATTATTTCCTCCCTACCTCTTTTCTCTCAAACTCTTTGCATTGGGCTAATACAAGTTTTAGGAAGAAATTCTATCAGTGTTAACTTGGGCTTTTTTATTTGCCTGGGTAACAGACACTGCCCTTTCCCAACTGCTGCTCTAAAAAAACAAATCATAGCCTTTGCATGCATTTACACTAAAGTCACCAACTATTTGTTTCTTGCTACAGACAAGGAGCAGGCCCTACTCTGGGTGATCCTGCTTTGGCAGGCAGGTTGGGCTAGATGATCTTTCGAAGTCCCTTCCAACTCCTAACATTCTGTGATTCTGTGTGTGATTAGGTGAACAAACACTGCAAATTCAGCCCTTACTTAAGAGGTAAGAACATTTGGGTATTTTATATAGCTTAAAAGTAGAGTGACACTCACTGCAAGATTTTAGCAGACTGCATAAATTCAAATTACCATGCAGGTGGTAAGAGTTGCACAGTATATAGTGCAGATAGCACTTGAACTCCAAAAGGGCATAAAACTAATTTTGCTTAGAACTGTTGGAAAGAATCTAAGGGATATCCCTTGATTTGTTTCTTCTTGCATCCATTCACTCTCAATTTTTGCTCTTCAAGCCCTTTGTTCATTTCGTGTTATGATATTGATGCAATACTTCTGCACAGTCACAGATTAGATAGGATAGTAAGAATGTATCCTGCATAAATAAATAGGTGATAGATAGATAGACCCCAGATATTCTCACCCAAGTAGAATCTTGCTGTCCCTGTGAAACCCAACAATTAATAACAGCCTCTTCTATCTTTCCTTCGCTCTTTAACAGGAAAAATATCAGATTATTTCATGACAGGATATGTCAAGTTTATTTCATGCAAGAACTGCTTTGACATGAAGAAACCATGTGACAAATGTACCCAGTGGTAAATGGTTTCCACCTATGGATTTTGGCAGAGAAAAACTGAGAAGAGGGAAGGGAACTAACGCATCGCACCCTTTGAGGGTACAACAGAGATCCATACGACATAAGCCAAAGCATCTCTTCTCTGTAAGTCCTTCAAAGTTTGATTTGATATTTGTTTTTCCTGAGAGGCCTTTGGGTGGTGCAGCCAGTGTTAACAAGCGAGCAACTGACAAAGGTCAGTCAATGAAAGCTAAAATACAAGGATTTGTTGAGTAGCTAGAGAAGGTCAAACACAATGATCTGAAGAATCTTGCAAAAAAAAAAAAGGCAATTTAGATAGAAAGATTTTTTTAAAAAAAAATCTTTAATAAAGGGCTCTTTCAATGTTTCATAGGGGGTAGCAGCCAATGGCGTAGACAGAAGTTTCTTAAACAACGCATTGCTATTTGGAAGAGCTTAACAACATTAACTGTATGTATTTTACGGTCTTTCACTGTCCTATTTTAGTTGTACTGACTGGCTGGTTCTGCACCTGTGGCTCTGAAAATTAGCTGTGGCTGAATTGCTTGGGCCCCGACATTTGTCAGGAGATAACAAACCCCGTGGTGCAAGCTGGGAAAAAATTATTTTTGTCTTCCTTTGTTGTGCACAGATGAGAGCTTCTGTGTCCATGAAATGAGAAAACTGAATTTATGTTTTCTCTTTCGTTGCAACATGCTGATGTACTTGCAGGATGAGCATTAGCTCTCACCATGAGCTTTGCTGCCCTGAGGAAGGGGTGAAAAGGTGGTATTACCTCAAGCGAATCCTGCTTTCATACCCCTCTTATCAAAGATGTGGATTGAAAGCCAAAACACCTGTACACCATTCTTGCCCCAAAGGTGAATGCTCCAGAGGAAATACCGAAACACAAAACTGATTCATAGCTTAGTTAAAGCTGTCTAACCAGTTTCCAACACAGAGCTTTGTATGTAAAAGCAGTCTCTAAGGTCTGTGGGTAGCCTGAGCCATTTAGGAGTTTCTGCATTGGCACTTCTAGCCTGAAGCCATGAGACGAGGGGAGAGCCAGCTCCTTGCCCCCCTGCAGCACCGCTGCCCACGACCTACAATGCAGATGTCCTCAAGGAGTCCCCAAGTCCCTGAAGGAGAAGGACATGTTGTTAAATAGAGGGCATGTGGCTTTTGTATCCCCTCCCACCCGCAAAAAAAGTCAGCCCTTCAGCTGCGAATTGCCTTGCTGCTTCTTCTCTGAGAGCTGGCCATGGCTGCTCAGCTAAACTCCTGTCTGTTCCCATGCCCCGCAGTCCTGACATTCCTAGCAGTGAAATTCGAGTGTTTCTAAGACACTACAGATGACAATCTCCACTTTAGTGAATTGATTTGCCACCCAGTAGTATTTTCAAGGACCACAACTTTTAATTTGAGGGCCCGGATAACATGGAGGCAAAGTGGGCCAGCCAGTGACTGTGGTTGAAATAATATATCTAGGAAAAATAATGATATCTGAGCAAAGGCTTGGTTTCAGGACTTCTTCGTATACTGTAATGGCTGTATTGTTTGATCTACATACATAGTATCATAGAATCATATGAGCTGGAAGAGACCTAGAATATCATCAAGTCCAGCCTTTGTCCCAGCCCTATCAACCTACTAAACAATTCCCCCCAACACAACATCCAACCATCTCTTAAATACCTCCAGGGACAGTGACACAATCACCTTCCTGGGCAGGCTGTTCCAATGGCTGACAACCCTTTCAGTATAGAAATTCTTCCTAATATCTAACCTGTACCTGCCCTAGTGCAATTTAAATTCATTTCCCCTCGTCCTATCACTCTGCACTAGTGGAGAATAGACCAACCCCCATCTCCCTACAACCTCCCTTCCGGTAGTTGTAGAGGGCAATGAGGTCTCCCCTCAGTCTCCTCTTCTCTAGGCTAAACAGCCCCAGATCCCTCAGCCATTCCTCATAAGCCTTACGTTCTAACTCCTTTCCCAGCTGGGCAGCCTGCCTCTGTACCCTCTGCAGCACCTCAATGTCCCTCTTGCAGTGAGGGGCCCAAAACTGGACACACTCCTGATATCTTCCTCACTGTACATAAGACCCTCTACACACGTATTCATTGTACATATGACCATTGTGTACCTCTGAAGGTGACGGACGTGTGGCCACGTGCTCAGTGTGAATTAAGTCTTTCTGCTTCACAAGAGTGAATTGCTCCAAATATCCAATGCCTGCTTCTTTACTGTGGGCTAGTACATAGACAAATGCAGAAAGGTGAGGGGTTTTTTGGTCAAGTTATTCCTCTTCTGTGTACTTAAGTACTTCAATGAGTTTCTGAGAAAACAGGATCTTCCTCTTGACAGTGTTATGTGATATTTATGCATGCTGAAGACTTTTTTATGAATGGGAATGCATTCTCAGAAATAACAAACCAATGTAACAATAGACTGGATTTATGTGTTGCTTTTTAATTTCAGATCTGAGCGACGTGCATCCATTTTATTTTACTTTTAAAATGTTGCCTAGACAAACATACTCCATTGCTTCTACCTGACAAGTTGCTATTGTTGCTTGATGAGTGCAGCGCTCTTGGATTCCACCAGTGATCTCTGTCAGTCCTCTAAGGCTTTGTGCTTTCCACCACTCATGTTGAGCCATGCTCTGCATGAAGAGCAACTCCACAGAAAGCTGGATTTTCTGCAGCTATGGCCCTCAGGGAACTGAAAACAACTAACCAGCAAACACTTGTCAGATCGCCACAGGAATTCAGTTCCTCTGTCATTACACTTGGTGACTTTTTTGCTCCAATCTCAGCAACTGTGTGTGTAATCCAGGACTGAGGCACAACTACTGGCCTTTTTGTGATTACCCTGCATCTGTCTGTTTCCAGAATTATCATCCCCCTAATATACCAAGTTCCACTGGAAAATGTAGAGAGACATCGGTTGCTAAAGGACATTAATTTACCATAAGCTGTATTGTGATTCCCAGTAAATTACCTGGGTTTTCTAGATAACTGAAAAATGGGTCTTTATACTTCATTTATTGATTTTAGTGGGTGTCGGATGACAGATTTTTGTCTTCTAGTTTTAAAAATCTGCTGGCTGAATCCTTTGTAAGTTCCTGAAGTGATCAGCACATCTGACCTACAAGAGAAGGGCTATTTGCATCTTCAGTTTAATAAGTACCTTGTAGAGTGGAGGAAGGGACAAGAGTGTTGGAGCCACAGCTTGGTGGGGCTGTGTGACACTCAGGTCCCTGGATCTACTAGTGTCCTTCCCCCATAAACGGGCAGTCCCTCTGTGTGGCCTTTTGCTGTGTCCTCACAAACATGCAGAGTGCTGCCTGCTGCCTTTTTTCAAAGGGGAGGCAGAGCATCTGACTAGTCCCAGATCATAAGGGATTGAAACAAAATGAGGCCAGGTCCTCTAGGCCAGAATCCTATGCTTTGAATAATCTCTCTATCGATCTCACTCTCCATCATCTGCTTTTGTGTTTTATGTCAGGGCATGTCCTTTCCCCTTCATCTGTCAGACCTCTTACTGATGTCTTCTTGCTGCAGCATTTCTGGGCAAGAGAAACAGAGGTCTATGTTAGCATAATACAAAGCATGAACGCAGTCCCTGTGCTTGGCCCAGAGCCTGATGTCCTCAGTGAAGCAATAGAGTCCTTAGGTTTTGTGCTTTCTTGGATTTTTGCCCTGCTTCTTGAAACCAGTTCAGCGGGACCTTAAGCCAGGCTCTGCCTTGTCCAATAACAACCTTGAAAGATTGCTTTAAGATACTTAATATTGATGAGCTTAATATTGAGCTCCTTGCCTTAACAGCTTGTCTTTCCTTGCATATGACTATTAAACTCAGTGACTGTAATAGCTCAGCAATAGCTGCAGCGATAATCTGAATAAAATTATTCAGGGGAGTTTTGCTGGCTGCAGAAGAGAAATGCATGTATTTAAAGGCTTCAGGAAATCTTGCATCTGCTTGCACTGTCACTGGCTTCAATCTATAACAAGTTTAAACCTGGTACATAGACCGTATGAAGACATTTGTAATGTTGCTCCTTTGTAGGGCTAAAATTCCTTTGGCTCTGGTGCTGGATGTTCATTTTTTTGTGTGCAGAACTAGTCAGAAATCTGGCCTTGCTGTTGATGGTAAGCAGGCCAAGCATAATGATGCTCAGGGAACAGCCTCCTGGCTCTCCCACGCACACTACCAGAGCTGAGGAGATATCTGGCCGTCATAGGAATGGTAGAGATTGTAGAAAGAGGGAAAGGAGACAGCTACTAGACCCGATTCCATTACTGACCTGTTCAAAAGTGAATCTGCCCCACTGTACCCTGTGCTTTCTAACAAAAACAGATATTTGAGAGCCTTGCTTCTCTGCTGGGCTCACTGTGTCTAGGGAGTTTGATTTCTGTCATCAGGAGGACCAGACGGAATGGTGACATACGTTGGTCTCTACCCAGGACCACATAAAGGAGTAGCTGGACCCCTTCAAAAGAAAACACCAAGCAGAGAAAAGAGAGAGGAAGAGCAACACACATCACCCTTATTTATCTCATTTAAATGACATTGCCATTCAAGATAAGTATATATGCATAAGACAAGATATTTTGATCTTTTTGATCAAAAGAACTCATAGGGACAACACTCAAGGCTGTAGCTGAGCTTCTGCATGCTGGAGCACTAGCAAGACACAGTTCAACATGTGCTGTATAAACTAGGCATGTGAAATAACTCAGACAATAATTTACCTCTGTGGCAATAAACTTGATCAGAATAGAAAAGGGCATTACAATAAAGCAGTCCAAAAGAGTGATGGACAGCTTTTCCACAGCATTAGCTCCAGGGAAAGGACGAGCTGTCTCTAAATGAGTTACAACTGCATGCAGTACTGTTGCCCATTATGTGTTTTGACTACCTTGTAATTGCAACCTAAAGAAAGTGCTGCCTTTTGAAAGAAATCAAGAGAGGCATTCTCAGGGTATCCCAATAGCATTACTTATGTTTCTAATCACCCACCCTAAAGCACCTGTAGAGTCAAGTACTTTTTTTGTATACTTGCCATACTCACAGCTGAAGAGAATTGCTATTGTAACATTGCTGGGTAGAAGGAGGAAGAATCCTCTGTCCGTGATTGCAGTATCAGACTGGCTGAGCGTTATAACCTAAAGTGGATATGTTAGCGAGTGAGCTGGAGTTGAAGCAAGGAATTAAACTAGACCACAGAGGGACACAGCATAATGAGATCTGCTCGGTCTTTGTCTGATTCTCTTTTTGACACTCTCTTCAAGACCGGAAAGTACTAGGAAGTCTTTATTATTTGGCTACCTAAAACACAGGTGGCTCCAGTTTTTTGATGCTCCCCAGAACTGGTTGGAATATGCATGAGGCAGAACAATTAAGCAAGCTGCTTCTCGTGGCTTGCTTGAAAATTGAGTTTGATTTGGGGCTCAGGCCCATCTGCCTTCAGAGAACAGGCACATAAAAGGGATGCAATATGATTCATGAAAACTGCATGGACTGAGGCAGGGTATATATTCCGAAGAATTAAGACCTAGCACTGTGGAGATATGAGCTTTGTTGCAAATATTAAATCAGGAGACTATAGGTGAGCATCAGGTTTTGTCAAGTAGCTTATGTCCTTTAATGTAACAAGTAGTCTCTAAGGAAAGCAAAAAGCTTATGGATAATGTTACCAAACACTGAACTGTCTATAGTTTTAACTTTACTATCCCCAGCTTTGGGTAACTGGAGGGAGAGAACACCACAGACACTGGAAGGGGACAGGAGAAAAGGGTGTCTCTCCTCAGGTCCAGATCTGTTCCCCTCCTTCCAGATGTCTCTTTTATAGTTATTTTGCATTGTTTACTTTGATGCTCAGTGTACTGTGTCACTCAAGCATGCCTCTGCAAAAGGCATTTGCCCTGAAGACTCGAAGGCAACGCCTCTTCAATATTCCAAGCATCCTTAACCCCAGCAAAGCAAAGCAAACTGGAGTCACCAGCCAACTTTGGCACAGTTGTATGTTTATTTTGGCTGCAAGGGTCAACAGTACAAAATTTAATTTGGCTGTGCTGTAAAGGAAAGTAGATGATGGTGCCAGTCTCTATTTAATCCCATAACTCATATTTGCTACCTATTCTGCCAGGGAAGTTGCCAGCAAAGCATACAGAAGATTTTGTGGTATATCTCTTTCTTCATAAGAAAGAAATATGGTGAAGTGTCTACACTAGCTTGGTGATGGTTCTTTGCAACTGTTTTTGTCCTTTACAGAACTTCACATTTTTTCCTATAATTAGGTTTCAAGGATGACCAATGCACATTTTGTTGTATGTTTGATTTTACTGGCAATGAGTTAACTTCAGATCAGAAGAGTGGCCACTCTTGGTTGGATACCCCAAAGTGTATGTCCCTCACTGACTTTGTGTACAAATCCATAAGGGTGAAAATGAAGAAATGCTGTAGTTTACAAGAGGTGAATGTACTTATTGGAAGGGGAGAAAACAGAATTTAACTTCTCTGGCAAGGAGACTTGTCTGAAGTATACAGAGAATATCGCACAATACTCAGTGGTGAGTTGTTTGGTTTTGTCTTGTCTAGAAAATTGAGAGGAAGAAAAAGCCAGCAGACTGCTGAATGCATCAGAAGTAACCACGTGGTTACCAAAGAAATGAAATAATCTTCCAGAACAGAAAGACTAAAAGGCTTCTGAGTCAGAGATGAGTCTCTGCTGTGGGAACTATATGAGCTGGGAAGAATCAATCAGTATGGTCCATTGGGAGGCTGCTATTGCATAAAAGCCTGCACCAAGCAAGTTTATGCATAGAAAACTGCTCCCTGATGAGTTGTATTTGGAAACAAATTTACTATTAGGATTCCCACTATTCATTAAATGGGGCCTGTTACTAAAGTAAGAAAGAAAATTAAAATCTCAAATGTCAAAACGTGTTTTCAGTATTTTTAAAATTAAAGCATTGAACTATCTGTTTCAAAATCAGTGATTTCAGAAAGGAGATTTAAATGTCGCCCAGAGAAGAAACAAAACATTTCCGTCTAACTCACCTCCTAATGCAGGAATTTCTTTTATTTCTTTAACATGGGACACGGCAGTGAAAGTAGACATTAAAATGAAGACTCCGTTTATTTACATAGCTTTAGCTGAAGTTACCTTCTGAGTGGAGATTATATCCTACAAGAACTTGAAGCTCAGCAACTGGCAAAATCTATTGCAAATATTATTGGGTGTGGTATTTACAATGAAGCAACCAGTGGTATAAGGAGGTGTCAACAGCAGACTATTTTTTTCCTCCTGAGGAAATGTATGCCCATATTTTCCAACAGGCGTGTATTGTTACTGCTCATAGCAAAGAAGATAGCCCTGATATAAACAAAATCCATTTACTCACCAGTGGCAGAAATAAGATGCTGACTAAACTATATCTGGGCAGCAAAACCTATATATGCAGGCTTCTGTGATGGTGCTGGAGGTCACAGCTCCAAGGCTGGCAGCTGGGTAGGGCTTTTGAAGAGGTCTTTACCCTCTCCCTGCAGAAGAACTAGAGCTCAAGGAAGACTATGGTTTATCCAAGTTTCCCTGCAGAAAGAGAGGCCTGATAATTTGCCAGCACTTGGGTGCAGCAGGTGTGTATAAGAGTTTGCTGCTTTATTTATCTTGGAACACAGAGACTCTAAAAGTACCCAAACTTTTTTTGTGCCTCAGCCAGGTTGCGGTGTCATTCCTCTGGGAAAATGTCTGAGGCTCTCAAGATTTAATGTACACTTGGATAAACTGTGCTGCCTTGCCAAGGACAGCTGGAAAGGAAGAAAGCATGGCTAGATAATACCTTAAAAAAAAAGATAATGATAAGGGCCTGTTTCACCATGTTGTTCTTGTTCAAAAATGCAACTTTGTTCTGATTTTTTTTAGAAACTGAAGGAGCTTTTCAGTAGGCTGCTATATCCCGAGATAATTCCAAAAGAACATGTTCCTAATCATACTTCCCAGAGTGTAATCCATGTCAGTGGTGAAGTTGGAAGTTTAAAGTCTGGCAAATGACAGATCAATGCTCTGTTAAGCTAAAGGAGACATATGAGGCATTGTTTTCTTGTAATTCCATAAGCAGTAATTGAATGGTAAGATCCTGTTTTCACTCAAAATGTAAAGATTTCCTCATGTTTTCTAAACACAGGATTGCGACAGGAGCACTTAAAAACACTTGTAGTATAGACATATAAGAATTGTAAGCATGTTTATCACAGGTCAGCAATGCTGCCAGCTTTGTACTCTAGTTTTCTATTTTAGTTTCTTCTCCCAGAAATGACCAGTCCATTGCAAAAAAGACTTCAAGTGACCCCAGATGCAATATACTTTCTTCAAAATCTGTTCTTGCATAGCTATGTAAACCAGGAATAGCTGTGGATGTTAGTTATCTTACCAAAAATGCAACATCTGTGCAATTTACACTAACAAAGTTGGAAAGGCTGTGGTGGTATGGCAACCTTGCACAGCTCCTTCTTCTTGTAGGATCGGAATCAATACATTTAATTAAACTAGAGAATATCTAGGCAACCTTGTGTGTAGTAAATCACAGAAAAAGTCCACTGCATGCTCTCAGGCCAAGTGGTGCCACTTTTCTATAATCGGAGTTCTTTAAAGTGTGTCTGTGTCTGGGGTTTTTTTGTGTGTGCAATTTTGAGTTGAGAAGACATGGCACTTTGGTTGTTCTTTTTATTTAGCGATAGTGGTTGTATATTGAGGCTCTGTCCGTCTTATGTCGGCCAGAAGAGAAAATATTTGCCTTCAGCTCTTCTGAACATGTGATCCAAGCAGAAACAGTCAAGAGTAAGGCAAGGGAGACAGAAAATTAGCAAACATTTAGATAGCACACCTCAAAGAACTCAAATTACTGGTAACTGGCCATCTTTTCTTTCTCCAGGGGTTGAGCCACTTTTTCTAGAGTACCTCAGGGAGTACACCACACTCATTATTACCAAGAGGTGAGTTATAAAGACTTTAATGAAAAAAATGGAGATACGGTTCTACTAATTGAGTGCTATTCCTAAATCCCTCTGACTATCTAGTGTTGGAATAAGAAAATGAAAAAAAATCAGTCAGGTATCAAGGCAAGATAATGTCGCTTGCTAGGGGAAGGAACTTATGCAGACCTTGTGGTCTGGGATGAGAAAACAACAAATAGTCCTCAAGCAGAGCAGTGCTGTGCAGAAAAAGCTGCCATGCACACCTTGGTGAGGTTATTGGACAACTTTGAACAAGTAGGAATGGAAGCCTCAGATCTGGCCACCCCCAAGTTCTCCAAGGCTTGTTTGCTCATGACAAATCAGAGCTGCTACACTGAGTCTCGTGATGTCAGAGAAGTATGAGCTGACAGGTCCAGTGGCATCCTCTTTGGTAATGAGGTGAGTGCCTGCATGGCTTTCAGCATGCGAGCAGGCATGTGTCAGTGTCCAGGACTTCATTTCTTTTCCATTGTCTTACTATGGCTCACAGTCCTGAGACTGTCGTATAGGAGAAGATGAGGGATAATATACAAGACACTTATAACACTTACCAGAGCCTGACTATAAGAGAACAGCTGGATCTTCAGGAGCTGGTATATGCACACTGGTGTGCTACCTGAATGCTTTTGCCAGTTCCTGGTAAGAGATGTTGAGTAACCTGATGCTGAGATGGGATTGATCCACTGAAAACTGAGTGATAGGTTGTCATGCTCCTTCTAACTTCATTTATCCAGTGATCCTATGATCTCTTTTGGTCTTGAGCAGTTGTTGCCACGAAAGCCATGCTGTTTTCTTAGTAACTCTTAAATAGTGAGTGGTTTAGGTGATAGTTTTTGGGTTTAGAATTCTGCAAAGTAAATGTCCACCAACAGATAGACCACAGGTGTTCAATGGGCTGATGTGATATTCAGAGGAATATTTGGTATCAGGTGTAGAAGTGAAATGCCATTGTGGGGCTTTCACAGCAAGTAGGTAACAGGAAGAGGATTAGGCCACATGCTTTGCTACATATGACAGCCTTGTGAATATCTAAAGTCAAAACTGGATCAAAATGAAAAGAAAAAATGCCAGGATAAGAAAGGAATGGCAAATTGCAGCTGGTTATTGATTGATGCCAGCTAAAGAAAAGGCTTCTACTCATTCCATGGGAGGATGTGGAAGGCGTGTCTTGACTCATGTGTATGCCTCATGTTTGGAGCAGGGCTTTGACCTGCTATGGTGTGGCTAATGGAATAAAAATCCTTGTCTTTAGGCCTTTGTGACTCAAAATAGCACAGAGCATAAATGGACCTGTGTTCCATTGCTTGAATTAAAAAAACATAGGCTGTTTATATGGTTACCCAAAGAGAGAGTTTAATTCCATCACACTGAAAAAGCAGCGATTGCTTTATTCAAAATATTTCAGACTGATAGTCTAGATTTCTTGTCTACAAATACGGAGTACACGGTGGTTCTGCTGCGGGCAGAGCAATCCCACTCCTCTCTGTCACAGCTGGTGTGGGGCTGAGATTCTGAATGGCCCCTGCTTTGGCCATCATCAGCTGCTCCCAATCTCCTGGGCTCAGAGTCCCTCTGACAACTGCTTGGTTGAGTTTATGGTGAGAAGAAATCCTGCTGCATCCTTCCCTCATTCCTTTCTAGGTATTTCTAGGTGCAGCATTCTATTCTTTGGTGCATTGGCCATGTTTGTAGTGGTTTGCTTTTTGCTCCTGCTTTGCATCAAATAAAGGTACAAATAAGAATTGGATGGTGGGTTGAATACACTCAGGCAATGGAAGCGTGAGGCGTATGGTCTGGAAAGAGAATCAAACACCATGGGAGTCATGACTCTGCAAAGCAACTGTGAAAGCCTTAATGAGCACAGTAAAACAATCAGTGACTCCATACCAAGTTATTTGGTTAAAAGTGGCTTTCAGGAGGTAGGGGTGGAATTGTTTGTGAATATTCAGACCTGGCTGGGTGCCACTCAGGTTTAGAGATCAACTATTTGTCTCAACCTGTAGATGCTCTAATTCCTTTTTTTGGTTGTTGTTTGTTTGGGGTTTTTTTACCCTTTTTACTTTTCAAAACAGGCTTAAAATAACAGCTAGATTGAATCTTAATGGGTTAATTCAGCTCTTTACATATAGATGAGCTTCAACCAAATCTTGGAGTCAAACATCTGTGAGTTTTGGGGAACTCCAGGTTCATTCTTTGCAGCTGAAGCTCATCTTGGTTTTAGATACATTTTTGTGACAAATGCCAAAACTTCCCCTGAGTGATTTCTCCCCTTTTCCCCACCAAAAATCAGACTATCACTGTGGCTTCATTATGGATCTTTTCTTTTCTTGATTTTTCTGCGTAGTAGCTTACAGCCTATTATTAAAATGTTGTAATCCAAACTCTCTCTGAATGTGATTTGAGATAATTCCCTTCTTATGAGTCTCCCCTGCTTGAAATGCAAAAGGTAATTAGTGTCTCTTCTGAATTGTTTGTCTTTCCTTTTTCCTTCCCCTTGCTTCAGCTTACTGCACTGAACTTTGATTTTATATGATTTACAGCTAAGTATCTGATCTAAGTACTTAGTAATTTAGTTTCTGGCTTGGTAACCTTATTTTATAACATGTTGTATAATAAAACCTTATGGAACACGCTGATATAGGTTGATGTCAGGGGCCAGGTGTGCATGCCTGTTAATCATCTTAAATATCCGTTCAGTATCTCTTGATGCGACTAATATGTTTGTTATTCATTTAATGTGCAGCAGAGAGAAGGACTGAGATAAAAAAAATAAGAATTAATAGAGGAAGGCAGAAACTATTATATAACCCTGGATGTCCCTCACAAACAAGCAATAAAAAAAAGAAGATGGCAAACCCAAAGAACCTCTCCCAGCTGACTAGATCTGCAGGTTAAATCCAAATCCTATAGATTTATATATATATATAGCATATATACCAGCCTTTATAAGCCTACGTGATTCCAGGAAAATCTTACAGGAGATTTGTGTGTTGGGGTATAGTCGGGCACCAATATGCACATTCAATACCTCAGCCAATGAGACTGATTCAGTGCTTTTATTAAACCCACTTCTAGTTTGCCATTGCAGGGTGGGATCCAGGAGCTTAAATAATCAGGAAGGCAGTGGTACCTGTGTAACACCAGGGATGAAAGGACTTCTACTACATTTACCATTGTGTGCTGAAACAGCTCTACACTGACACATTCCGTGCTAGTGGTAGAGCCTAGACAAGAACAGATGGTAACTAGTGGTGCTGCTGTGACTTGCTCCTTCATAATCGCCTGTATCTGTAACATAACAGATGGAGCAGAAGTCTGCAAGTGTTAGCTGATGGCAGCATCAGGCTCGTAATCTATAGGGAAAGTTGTAGCTACAGAGGAGGCCTTGTACCAGCTGCAATCACAGGTCTGTTGTCTTTTATTGTTTTGGGGTTTTTCTAGGTTACCACACATAGACCTTTGTATGAGTTTTTGTCCTGTCTCTACCTGTGTTAGGAGTTAATATGGTCTCTGTCATTCTTGTACCCAAGTGCCTTGCACTTTGCAATATTCTTATTTTCATATCTGCCTTGTAATGTGGAGAGATGCTTATACTCTCAGCTCCCCAAGGATAAGAAGATATGACGTGTTCACTAGGGTCATGGAAAAGATCTTATTGCTGCCATTCATTGTGACTGTTGGCTCTTCTGTTACTCTTTCACATCTGTACTTGATCTGAAATCGTCTTGGCTGTTGCCTTTAGTCATATATTCCAATTGTTAACTCTCTTCCCCCTTTTCTCATTTCCAGGGTTTATTACCCTGCTTAAACTTGGCTTCAGCTGAACTATTCTTTGGAGCATGCACTGAGTAACGCTTGAGAGAGATTGGCTGTTAAAGGGCTTCAGCAACACCTGTGCCTGTGTATTGGGTGGGATCACTGGAGATGTTCTAAACTCGTGCACAGCGGGCATGATTGTTAAATCCAGGACCTCAGGGGGTTTCTAAAAGCATAGTTGTGTCAATTTAATTAAACTGTGATTGTCTTTCTTCTTTTTGTTCTTCTCCTCCTCCCTCTACCCCTTATATCATGCTTAATTAAGATGCTGCAAAATTTTTGGTTTGGCTTAAATGAGGTGTCTATTGATTTAGCTATCAGCAGATTACCTTACCTTCCATTTATTGAGATAGTATTAATAATAGAGATTAATTATTTCATTCTGTTTTCAAGTCTTTGCAAATAGTGCACATATTTCATAATTATTTTTTATTTCACCATTTCTTTCCGTCCTTATTGCTTGTTTCTAATAACAATAAATTTTATTGTCCTCATTGCAAAGGAAGTGACCCACTCTGTTTATTTTGGCTCATCTTCTGTAGGATCAATCATGCTGGTATGATGACGTACCATGGCAATGAAAGTGCAAGACATTCTTTCCAAGCTGCTTCTTTGCTGTTTTGGATGTAGTTCCAAGCTTCTTAACACCACAAAGAAAATATTATTAATATATTGTGATTTTTGGCACTTTCTGAACATGCTGTTAGTGCTGAACAAATGACTTTCTTTCCACATGGCATGTGGAGTTTCAGGGCCAGGTTCCCATTCCTCTATGTACATGTCAGATCAATATAAGTATGATGAAGCCAAATAATGACATGGTTTTCCGTAGTTTCTCAGGATTAGGTGCTACATGACTGCCATGAGAAAGCAGCTCACAACGTCTGCCTCATCCAGCAAATGTTTCCAGTAGCACCGACGTAAGAGGACAGGCAGAGAAGTGGCAGTGCTGAGCTCATTGGCAGATCCCTGGCACTGCTATGTTTGTGAAGGCTTTGCTTCCTTCTCCAATTCCTGCTACAACTTTAATTTGTTTAGCATACAGCAAAGTCTCATTATTTTTAATAGGAGTTGTTGAGAAACAAGTATTTTTTCAAATCTGCCTGTACATGCTTAATGAACATGCTCAAGGGAAATCAAACATTTGGGATTTCTATTGAAATTCCTCATTGAACCCCAAAGACTTTTTTTTTAAGCAGGAAGAATAGTTACTTCATGCAGAAAATATGTTTTCCATGTGTCTTGCTCTTTCTCCCCTGGATCACTTTCTCAGTTGCTATGTAAGCATATTTTCACTGTATTTTTAGCCTATTTTAACTGTATTTTACTTCCTGTGAGCCAGTGGTAGAGTAAGAGAACTATATGGTTTTCCATCCCAAATCTTTATGTGATGTACCACTACTGCAACTTATGTGAGTAACTACCATTTGGGAATCCAAGATAGGTGCTGGAAGTACCTGTTTAACACCACAGGAAAGTACCTAACTTCTGATATGTGTTCCAGCAACCAGCATAGTTTTATGCAGCATTTTTTGCCATCTAGCATAGATGATAGTTGTTTGGGGTTTTTTTTCTGGTCAGGACAAAAGGCCTTTCAAGCTATAGATCGTCTACACTGTGCCACTTCCCACAGAATCCGTATTTTAGCTCATTAGGACTCATCATGATCCATATCATGATTTTCCTCCTCCTGCATCAACTACTGGGAAAAGGAGAAAGAAGGGCATCTTTTTCATTGTACGCTAGCCTCAGTTAGCTTCCAGTATGATGCCTGGGCAAGCAACATGGTAGTAGAAAGTCTTCTTCTCCCTAATGTGACTACTACTGTCCTCATGAGGTAGTCCTAACCATTTTTCTCTAGTTAAAATTTTTGATACCCAAGAGCAAGATCATTAGCGATCACTGATTCTGTGAAGGCTTCAAAACAGTAAAAGTGATGTTGAATGCTCTTATACGACAGCAAAAATGAGGAACCTTTCCTCTCCCTTGCCCTTCTCTCCCAGATTTGAGTCTTGCCTGGCTGGTTTCTACATGGTCATCGCTGCAATTACCCTATTTTGAAGTGGCCAAAATGGTCAGAAATGTGCAGCTGTGAAAACTTCTGTCCTGGCTTCATGCATGAATCACTGTCTCTGCATACCTGCCTGCAGCACCTTTCTTCATGGCTTACCTGTCCTCGTGGTGATCTCAGCGGAAGGCATGAGTCATTTCCAGTGCTTGTAAGTCACCCAACCCAATTCAAAGACTCAGATAACAACAACATCATTGTGGAAGAATTACAGCATTTAATAGAAACCTCTAATTTCACAGTATCACAGAATTGTTTGGGTTGGAAGGGACTTTCAAGATCATTTGGTTCCAACCCCCGCACTGTGGGCAGGAGGACCTCCCACGAGACCAGGTTGCTGCAAGCACCATCCAGCCTGGCCTTTAACACTTCCAGGGAGGTGGCTTTCACAATTTCCCTGGGCAACCTATGCCATTGTCTCACTGCCCTCACAGTAGAATCATCATAGAATCACAATAAGGAATTTCTTCTCAATATCTAATCTAAACCTACCCTCTTTCAATTTAAAATGGCCATTTCCTCTGTGACTTGCAGTTCTGCTGCTCTTTCTTGTGGAGGCAGCCATATGTCTGTCAGAGAGCTGCCCTGGACCACTAAAATACGCATTTTGGGATGCTCTAAGACTCTTGGTCAGCCTTCTGGGGTTCCCCTGAAGGTGTCAATCTACTTTTTGATGCTCCCACAACCCATAACTCTGCCTTTTGGTGTGCCCCAGTCCACTATGTGTGAATTTCTATTCTGTCCAGCTCAATTGGTGTGCAATTCAGGATGCTGAGAGCCCCTAAGGATGCCTTTCTGAGCTCCCCAAGGCCTCATGGTGTGCATTTTGGACTACCCTAACTTCTCGATGTGCCTTTGGGAGCATCTCCAGGACCTTCAATGTACTTTCTCCTGCACCCCATCTTCCTCGGTGTGCCTTTCACTACAGCCCAAAGGCAATTGCTGCACCTTTTGGAGCTTCCCTGGTCTCAGTGCACCCCATCCCTCTTGGCATCCCTTTTGGCATGCCTGGACCCCTCTCCTATCCCATCTGACCTAATTTGGGGCTTCCTGAACCACTTGGTGTGCTTCTTGGGGATTCCGGCAAGCCTTCAGTGACCCTAATCCTTTGCCAGTCTGATAACAAGCTTTGAGCTGCCACCAGTAAGTCCAAAGCCAGGACAAAGAGAAGGGTCCTGCTTGTTCCCTGGGTGCCCAGCTCTTAAACTGACACCAGAGGGACTGCACCCACTCCTTGCCACAGAAGACCAGCTGGAAGCAGGGCTTGGACTCTGCTATGGATTACCTTCCCCTCCGTCCAAAAAGGATCTTGGCCCATTGTTACACCTTGCTGTCAAAACTCTCTACTTTGCTGACTGGGGAGAGAGCAGACCACAGCAAGCTGTAGTAGGAGAGCATAGGCTCTCAATCCCCCTCCAATAGGTCACCAGAGAACAGTGGCTATTGGAAAGGGAGGAGAAACTCAGACATGACATGCCATCTCCAGGCTCTGCCTAAAGGTGCAGAAGGCCCTGGCCACCTTCGTTGAAGCACTAGAACTAACTTTCCTTCCGTAAATGTTTTTAAGTGGTCGGCAATTGCAACTCAGAACCTTAGTGCAGAGGAAAGGGTGCACACATTCCGCTCTAGCTCTGCATTTCCTGCATGGAAGAAGATGGGCTGCCTTAGGTTGTTTTCAGTATAAAACTGAGGGATCACGGGGGTTAAGCTCTGTTCTTCAATGGCCAGCATCCGAGGACTCTGTCCAGTCTTCTGCCTTTGAAACCGAGTTCCCAAACCCAGCTCCCCTTTGCTGCTGAGTCTGAGGCTTGCCCTGTGCCGCCTGCTCCGTGGCATCATTGGGAAGTGCTACTGGGGAGAGAGTCAGGTTCGATATTTTAAATCCATCTGTAAGTTATTGTAACAATTGTCAGCAATTGTCAGTCTGCTCTAGAAATGACTTTAAGTTTTTATAGAAAAAGTGTTATTATCTATAAAATTCTGTAGACTTTTGATTTCTCTAAAGCCCTAGCTTCCTTTGAGGTTGTTTGCAAACTCCGGGAGCTGTCTTCCACAGTGAAGAATCATCCAAGGATGTTTAATTTAGATTTCTTCTGGCTTAACTTTCAGCTGAGCTCCTCTTTCCTGCAAAAAATACATGATCTTGGGCTGAAGTCATTGGGAGTCTTTGATTTTGATTTAAGCAGAGCTGAGGGTTTAGCTTCAGACTCTTGCATATATTTCTGATTAAAACCTTGAACCATTTGACATATAACCTTTGTTGTTGCTGTTCAAAGGGCTTATTATTTGCAAAGCCCAGCATATGGACTCCCTGTTTGTTTTTCGATTCAAGCTGGCCTTGAAAAATGATAAAAACAGACTGAAATAACAAAGCTACTTCTCTTGTTTTACTTGTAGAGCTGAAAAAACGGCTAAGTAAATGTCAGCCAGATTTAATTCATAAAAGAAAAATAGCCTTCTATCTTACATATCAAACTTTACTTTGAATAATAATGAACTCCTGAAATTGCTGATAGGTAAACTCTTTAACTGTAACAAAAGAAAAAGAAAAAGAAAAAGAGAAAAAGGAGAGCATGAAAAATAGTATCAGAAGTTATTATTGTAATTCAGTGACACTAGACACAGTAGGGAGCAGCTCTGCATAGTTAATAATGTGTGATGAAATTAGATCTCCAAGTCTAGAAAATCAGTTTTATCATTTGTCCTCTCCTGGGAGAAAAGGAGACCACGGGATAGATGGTGATGGCTGTCCTGCATCCTGGTTGCCTGGTGGCCTCTTTTGTTTTGGACACATTAATTGGGCTAGCAGACTGGGTTTCTGTTTTAGCAGATGAGTGGAAATGACGCACCAGGGTGACGGTGCCAGAAGTACAGTGAAAAAAACACCTTTCTAAACAGTACTTTTTAAGCTGCTTTCACGACAGACTTTTAAAAGATATAAGAATATAGATGTGCTTTTCTTTTTTTGCTGTTCTTGCCTGAGAAAGTAATCTTTCTCAGAGGGAAATGTTTAATTACAGTTCTGAAAAAGGCAGCAGAGACAAGCAATGAGCTTTTGTGTGTGTGTGTGTGTGTGTGTGTGTGTTAACACTTTATGGGGAGAAAACTCCTCTCAGTTTCCTCGGTTAGGCAGCTTGCCTAATTGAATTCCTAGGGGCTATCAGTTCTAACAAAACAGTCGTTAGTGGATACTCTTTCTTCTTTTTTTCTCAATCAAATTTCCCAGTGGCTCAAAATTGTTAATGTTTATTAACGGGAAAATGTCAAAGCAGGAGAAGAAAATCAATCTATGAGCTAACAGGGCAGGGGGAAACCTGTGACTGCCGGTTCTCGATATGCTATTAACTATTTGTCAGAAGTATGTTAACAGTCTCTCTGCCTCATTCAGAATGGGTTTTGTGGTAAATATCATGTCCAGAGAAGGTCCGAAGATAACAGTAAAAATAAAGACAATTTTCTTCCAGCTAATTGCATAGTCTAGGAAGCTAGGTTATAGATATATCTAGGAATATTTTAGTGAGATAAACACATATTTTTTAAATGCCATGTCCAGCTTCACTGCTAGACATGTCAGAAGAATAGATAAGAGCTATCTTTTGAATATGTTTTAATGGAAAGCCTATGGATTAGACTGCAGTCATCGCTCAGATTAAATTGCTGTTAAGTGTGTGTGCCCAGATGGCTGTGGTCACCCGTGCCAATGCTGAATTCAGTCTAATGGGATAATTTTGACGTAGTGAGGACTCGAGGACTGGCATGTTTTCAAAGCTTTATATTCTGCTTTAGCTGCCACATTCCTATCAGTATCAATGGGTGTCGAGTAATTAAACCCAACTCTTCCTGATTTGAAATTCTGCTCCTGAGTGTCATTGTAGATTTAGAGTTTACTACATGCCATACCAAAAGGTTATATCCAGGGCATGATGTCCATCTATAATCATCCAAAAATACAAATGCTGGGATTTCTTTGCAGCTGCAATAACATTACTGTAAGATGTAATGTGTGGGACCACTCATGTCAGCTCCACAGATCATAGATAGTCCCTGGAACTGGATGCCAGATCAGATTCCTAATCCTGTTCCCTTAGGTCTGAGTGAGTTCAAATGTTCAGAAACCTCCCCCCGGGGAAGTCTGAAGGAGAGAGAGGGTGAGAAATAAACCTCAAGATACTTGGTCCTCTCCTTTTTTATCCAATCACCTTCATTACTGAATCTCTCCTGGGAGAGTTGGGTACTGCGTCCCTGTCCTCTTCTCTCTCTGCGCCTCAGCTTTGCATTGTCTTCTGAAAGGTCTGTGCATTTACTTACTCATCTAGTTTTGGCAATTCCCTCCCATCCCATGTGTGAATATGATGAAAATGAGTTCCAGAGAAGCTCACTTTCTAGGCTTTTGTTTCTGTTTGACGATTAATTTGTTCTGAACAGAAAAAGAAATAGAATGTGATTTTAAATAACTTTTGCTCCCTGTTGGTTCTTAGACAAATAGCAGATTTATATTATGGGGAAGAGTCACAGTGAAGAGAAATTGCAGTTTTGCATTGTGTATGCAAATATTTTGCACAGCTTGTAGAGAAGTGACATAGCATAACAGCAGATGAGTTCCAAGGCCAGTGAAAACGTCCCAACTTGTTTAAACTTCCTGTGCTGGAAGGTCAGGCTGTAAAACAAACACACGCTGCCCCATCAGGTCACTCCACAGGATTCCATGCCACTTATTTTGCTTTAAAATGCCTCTGACTGATATGACTTCTGTTAAATCTGCTTCCTAAAGGTCAAGCTGACATCCATCTCCTCAGTGCTATATAATAGGATTATCTGAATTCTGGACTGGGCAACATATTTCTGAATGGTTAGAAAAGACCTCTTTTTACATCTTAAAATGAGGGCCGAATTCTAGACTGGATGCACAGATAAAGCTTTTCCGTAAGTTAGCGGGTCTTACATGTATGTTACTTAGAGTAAAATATGATCTTCATTTGCAAGTGTGTAAGACACAAAGTGTTGTTAACCACAGCACTTGGAAACATAGGATTAACACGCCTCAAGAGTGAAGAAAGGAGCAACATTGCACTTGTCTCCCTTCACAGTCCTAAATCAATGCCATTTTGCACAGGTTCTGCCACTTTGGCTGTCTGTATTTGACAGGTTTGAGATTTCCTGCTGAGCTGCTGCCCCAAACCATCCATCCATCCTCATCTCCCCCACTTTCCCCTTGGTGCAGTTTGGTTCCTCCAAGCTGGCCAGCAAAGCCATTTGGGAGCTCTGTAAAACCCTGGCACAAATGACCTTTGCAGTCAGCCTTTGGTCCCAACACTGTCAAGTTCCAAGTCTAGTTTGCAGTATAAATCAAGACTTGGATGTGGCTTTGACTTTTTTATCATGAATATGACATCTGATTAATTTTATGCACATGTTGCAAAGTACCAATCTTGGTTTGTCTAGAGCCTGATGTATTTAACAGCTTGGAGAATGAAGACAATGCCAGCTACATCTGCTTCTCTTAGCCACGTAGAAGATATGTAGCTCTCCCATATAAGCACAGGCATGTATATGTGGAAAATATGTTCTAAATCTCTGCTGAGGAAGTAGCAGTGCCCAAAAGTTAAAGGAAGGATCCTTTTAGCATAAGCAGTTCTAATCAAAACCATTCAAAGCACCCAAAAGCAACATTATTCAATTCATTTAACTTTTACCTGAGCATTGGCAAGCATCCATGGATCTGTCCTGAGCCCTGCTATGAATGGCTTTTGAATCTGGGAAGCAGTATGTGTTGAAGTGGTGTTTGGATCTGCAATGACAGCACATATTCAGCAGAACTGAAAAGAAGAGCAACCTGATACTTGGTTCTCCTTGCACCAGACATGTGGGAAGATATATTTGTTTAAATTTACCACTGAGAGGGAGGAAATGTTGCTGAGGTTCTGGGAACCTTCTGCCTGGGACTTGAAAGGGTGACGTTCTCTGCGACAAAAAGCAGAAACATCAGCAAACTCTAAAGGAATTAAATCATCTTGACTGGGATGAACTAAGGTTTACAGTGCAGATTCATCTTTGCTTGATGCACTCCAGGGGAGCCAAGATGGGCACATTACCCAGCTAGTCCAGTCTAGCATCTCACTGCATAGACCCAAGGAGAAAGTGCATGTCCAGAGCTTACCAATGGGTGTATAGGACCCCTCTGAGGCAGCATAATCATTCTGGGATGGATTCCAACAGTTTCCTTTCCTTTCCATGTTAAATTACTCATGGGTTGGCTTTTTCGTCTTGCTACTCCCATCAAGTAGCCAAGTTACAGGAACTATTGTGTGACTAAGTTTAAAAAATCCTTTCTGCAGGCAGGAATGCAGGCATTTGTGATTATCTCTGACTTGGGGATATTGCTTCAGACACTTTTTAGGAGGTCTTGAGAAATCAAGCTGGAATTTCCAAATGTTTGTTGGATGAAGAATGATGGCCAGTGAAGTTAATGAGGACAAATACTGCTGCACCAGGGAGGAGCTGAGGACCTAAAGGTTAAATCCCCCCCAGGCTGCAGAAGACCAAGAATGAAATCCCAGCAGCTCTATAGTATGCCATCTTTCATAAGACTATTGTGCAAAACAAACCACTTTCACAGCAGGGCATCCTAGACTGCATTCTTCACTGGCACTCTTCTCTGAGCAGACTCTATCTGCCTTTCTGCTGTGGGGGAAAGGCTAAGGATCCTTTATGCTCTCACCTGAAAGTGGGAGATCCTTCTATTGCCATGGACTCCAAACTATGCATTATGCTTATGGAGGTTACCTGAAACACTGATGCTTTTGACCCAGAGACTAAAATATTTTCACCTGACTATTTGCCATGACACATTTACAACCCAGCTATAGGCAACTTGCTGATATGGGTTAAATCATCATTTTTTATTACAAGTGCCTTTGTTCAATGTGTTAAGATATTTCGCTGAAAGGCCTGTTTTGATTATACTGTTCCTCCTGCTTTAGCTCCAGACAAGAATTAATGTATGTGAAAATTTCCAGCAAATATATTACAATTTTTCTCCAAACTAGCTGAGCGTGAAAGGTCTGCCACAGGGAATGAGCAGCATGTGGTGTCTGGTCAGGGCACTAGCCTGAAAGCCTCAGACAGGGGAAAGATGACTCCAAAGCAATATTTAATCTTTACAATCCCCAGATTTCTGGGAAACGCAAATTTAAAATCTCTCTGTTGCAACTAACTTCCTTGCCTCTCCAGAGCAGGGTCATCCCTGATCTTGTGTATCTAAAGGTCTTGTGATCTCACACAGTTTGTGATAATAACCAGCACAAATACAGTTCATGGCTTAGTGCCTTTTGCAGTTTGATGTGCAGATGGTAGCTTTGAATTTCAGTGCTTCTGTGAATATTAAAAATCCCGATAATATCATTTTGTTAACCTAAGATTGGATGCTGTTGATAGCCTATGTTGGAGCATTTTAAAAAGATCTGGATGCTCATAAGGTTGCTGAGAGTGACTACATTAATGTGTTACTCCTAAAGAAAGTATTAATCAGCTTTCTGAGGCTACAGACTCACCACAGCCAGCTATGGCCTGATTACCTCCTTCCCAGATTTAGAGCAAGCCTCAAAATGCCACCAGAGGGTTGACTCTGAGGAACTGGGTTTGGCTCCTGTGCAACATGCTGGAGCAGAGAGGACACCCTGAGCATGTCGTCTGCTCGCTGGCTGCCCCAGAGCCCCACCACCATCTGCCTCCAGCCATGGAAACACACAGGGGGACCTGAGGGCTGCACAGAGCTGGCAGGCTTGGGTAACCCCAAAATGCTGTGCTCTGCATTGCTGAAAAGCATTTCCTTTTAAATTCAGATAGTGAAAGTTATTGTGGAAGAGAGAGCATATGAGCAAGCAAGCAAGCACATTCATCAGAGATGGAGCATACAGGCGAGTTACTTGGAAATAAACCAGCCATGAGTAGCATCTCGAGATTTAGAAAGATGAGAGCCTTACCACACACAAGACTTAGATTAACCTCCAGAGTGTTATTAGTAACTATGTTCTTGTTGTATATCATAGATTTTTACCTCAGTCTTTGAATTTTAACATCTCTCTTTGTTGATTATCAAGGACTGAACTGATTGCCTTCTGGCATCACAATGGCATTGGTATCCCATTGGCATTTTAGAAAGAGCTGGGTGGATAAGATGGACTTACAGCTGTTGTTCAACTGTACCTTGGGGCTTTAGATACTGCTGCTCATCTCTGTAGTGCCTGTCTGGTTTAACCTCACTGGCACTAACGCAGTCCCTAGTAGACTGTGAGTTCTGAGGGTACTTCCGTTTTGGGTCGAAACTTCTGTTTAGCAAGACTGTGTAGGTGCTGTCAGACTCAAGGTAGCGTGGGTTTATCAGTATTCCCTCACTCAGCCTCCCATTGAAACAGCTTTTTCAGATGCAAGAGTCCTGTCAGACTAAAACCAGGTACAGTCGAAAGACCTCTAACTTTCTTTTTTAAGTTTATGTTGCTCTAATTATAGCTGAATATTATGTTTTACCATTTGCTGGCAGTTCTCTTACAAATTGCTAGAAAAGCTCACTTCATTCAGAAGCTCATCATCCAAAGTTTGGTTGAAAAGCAATTTGTTTGGAAACAAATGTTTCCAGATGCTTTCCTGAAATGAAGCAGCAGCTTTGATTAAAAACAAGTAGTTGAAACAACTGAATGAATTCTGGCTTGTGGCTAGTTCACGCCATGATGTTTCTTTCCTCTTCCAAACACCAGCAGAAGTAAACCGAGTGCACATCCCAGTGTTTATATTGGCAGTTCAGGCTTGGAAAGGTCAGTGGGCTGGAGATGGCTGGGGTGAGCTGGAAGAGCAGGGCTTGTCAAAGCACACACATCATCAGTTGGGCAAATCCCAAAGGGATGCCCAGCTTCAGCCCCCAATGACTGAAAGGAAGATACCAGGCTGTGAAATGCGCTGTTCTGCCTTCAGGCTGTGCCAATGACTATGAGATGGCCACCTACTTCAGTGAAAAAGCTGGGGGAGGTTATGCCCATTCTGAGCACTTCTGCTTCCTAGTGAACAGATGAGACCAAATAACCACAGTCAACAGACTATGGCCAAGAAAATGCTTTTTTTCCCCGAAAATATGTACTTTTCCTTGTAGTGGCTACCTGGACTTCCCTGAAAGGAGCAAACCTGAAGCTTAGTAGTCAGACATGTTTCTGAAGAAGATGCTAGACCTAATGACAGTTTTAAGAGTACATTCTATAGGGGGCTCTACTTTATGCACTAGCTGCTCCCACAATTTACAACAATGGAATAAAATTCATTAATTCTCTCTTAATTTTTCACATGGCTGGATACTTCCCCCCATCAACCTCAAAAAGACTAAAGAAGATCAAAGCCTTTCCTTCTTCCCTC
>NW_009694852.1:38909-80643 GCF_000703405.1 Apaloderma vittatum
CTTTCTCACTCCTCTCTCCTCCCTCTCCCCCCATTTTCCCTCTCCCCCTGTTTGCAGGGTGCTCAGATCTTTCCCCTTTTGTAGAAGAAAAGGGCAAAGTTTTAGCCTATGAATTTTGCTGAACGTAAAATGAAAGTCATCCATGTGTGAAGAGCAGCCATATGATATGTAAATCAAAAAATCACAGACCATATAGGGTAGCCTGAATTTGTTACGGCTTTTGAGCCGGGAGGGGATTTCAGTAGCTGGGAGGAGAAGAGCAGATGACCGTTGCTCCCAAAAGAAATCTGTGTTACTGGTTTTGGCCAGGAGACTGAAATGGTAGCCAAACTGCAGCAGAGGAGCTGGGGGGCAGGCAAGAGTGGATTAGAGATTGTAGAGACAACCTGGCCAAGTTAAGGTCTTAGTAGTCTGTTTTACTGAGGTTCATGGAAGAGGCAGCTCAAGAGCTAACACGTCAATACCATGACTAACCCACTTCCCTATACTTATTACATGGGTTGTGGCTTGGTATTGTAGCATTATAACGCATTTATGTGGGTAAGGGCTGGCTCAAGAAACATTTCATGTATGAATGGCTGTGGTTGCACGCTGCAGCAGGGGGACAGACTGGCAAACCAAGGCAGACGTTTTCAGATCTGGATACAATTCTCTTGCGTAGGAACATTAATTTCTCTTTAGCTAGCAAGGAAATTTGCATAAGCAAGTGTCCATTTCAGAATGGTACATATTTTTAGGTTAAGAACTAACTGCAGAATATAGTTTTAAGGTACACCTTGACAAGAGGCTTAGTCAAATGCTTACCATGTGTAAGTTGGGTCCTGACAAACTCTGTGAGTTGCCAATGTCTTTAGCTTCATTTGCTGTGAGATAACAAGGGCTTTCACTGAATTTGATTGTTAGCACTACAAAAACAAGCACCAACAAGTATTCATTCTCTTCACTACTCCTCCTTCTATGTCTCTCCTTTCTGAAAATAAACCAAGCCAAAAGCCCTTCTAGACATTTTGTAGCAGTATTAATGTTTATAGGAAGCTAAGCAAGCCTCAACATTCCCCTTGCACTGGGTAACTGTTAGAGTCTTGGCTACTGTTTGCAAGTATTTTATTGCTGCCCTCTAAGCCTGCATAAATGCACTAATTTTCTGAGGCCCCCTGTGCCTCAAGGGCCCAGCCCATGGTGCAGGTGTGCAGTGCTTTACACTTCTGAGAAGCATGACATTTGTCAGGCACCCATTTCTACAGTGGCAGATAGCAGATGAGCTAATTTATTTAGCACACTTTAGCCAACCAAAGTAGCTGATGACCTGCATGTCTCACCAACAACAACTTTGTCCTTGGAGGGGCAGTAAAGGCTGTTATTGCAGTGCGTGGAAAAGTGAGACAACTCTGCACAGAGTCCATATTTTGATATTGATCTTGAGGGAGGAGATGGGAATGGAGGCATCATTCCTCGGGCTGCTCAAGTGTTCACAGCCAGGTGCCACCCATGTTGCTCCTACAGGGCCTGCAGAAGAGAGAAGCCGAGGGAAAAGGCCCACAGCTAAAATTTGTTTCCATAGATCTGGTTATAGAGAGTGACAAGGAAATTACTTCCTCCAAAATTCTCAGGGGAGACACCTCATGTTGCTTTACAACGATCTGAAATGAGGTTGCAATGAGGTGGAGGTTCAGTCTCTTCTCCCAAGTAACATGCGATAGGACAAGAGGTAATGGCCTGAAGTTGCACCAGGGGAGGTTTAGATTGGACATTAGGAAAAAATTCTTCATTAAAAATGTTGTTAAGCATTGGAACAGGCTGCCCTGGGAAGTGGTGAAGTCACCATCTCTGGAGGTATTTAAAAGATGTGTGGATATGGTGCTTAGGGACATGGTTTAGTGGTGGACCTGGCAGTGCTTGGACTCAGTTGTCTTAAATATCTTTTCCAACCTAAACTATTCTATGACTCCATGATTCTATGAAAAATGTTTATCCTTCCTTGTCATGGCCACCTCAGCGTCCCTGAAAGGAAGGGACTTGGGGTTTGGTAGTCAGATATGTTTCTTAAGAACATGCTAGAGCTAATGGGAGTTTAAAGAGTACTTTCACAGTGAGTCCTGCTTTATGCATTGAATTGCACATACAGCTTTAACAGCAGAATAAAATTCATGACCAGTCCTTCATCTCCCCACACCACTGTTCCTAGAGACAATGTCTTCTCTAAGTCCTTTGGCTAGATATGCAGAAATACTTGTGTATAAAGTAGTGTGGGATCAAATGGAAAGCAGATAGTGAGATCCCTCTGAAAAAAGCCACAACTGTCTGTCAGTGATTGGATTTGAGCTGTCTTAAAGCTCTCTGTAACTGTACTGAACTAAGAAAATGTCTCTAAGACATTTTTTGTCCAGCCCCTGATAAGATAGCATGCTGCATGCTACATTCAAAAGGATAGTTTTCTCCCGAGTCAGCTTTTACAGAAGGAAATTCTTACATTTTTTTCATAGAGCAGCTCAGATGGAAGGAATGAGATTTTGGCAAGTCTGTAGATAAGGGTGGGGTGTCTTACAGGGAAAGACACTAAGATGGAGTAATTTACTCCCTTGAATTGAAATTATTCCATTATCATTTGGGTATGATACAACTGGGTGAATTCCTTCTGTTTTCACAATCCTGGGTATTGTTAAATTTCTCGCTATAAAGGAGAGAATTGTAAGACAGAGTTCCCTGAAAAGCCCAGAAAGATGTTTACAGTAATGTAAGCAAATCATGGCTTTGGGATTTAAATTCTGACTTTTGCTTGCGAGTGGGAAAAATGGTAACCCAAGAGGTCTCTCTGGAATAAAGAATTCTTTGGTGAGTCTAAAACACCAGCTAAAAAGTGAGAGTAATTAGTTCTGTCAGTTTTTTATATTGACCATTAACAATAGTCTCCTTCTTTTGATTATTGTTGCCCTTATCACTAGAAATGTGTGGATGTGTAAGAAAGAAATTGCAGTCCTCATCTATGCATGACCCACCTAGGAGATGTGTCTTCCTTGCAGTGACAATGGTTGGGAGCCACACTGGGTGAAAATGTCTGAGGCTCACCCACAGCAGGAACTGAGCAGAAGGCCTTATAGAGAAGCCTCCTTCTGCAGACATTTATCTCCTGCAGGTTTAAGGTTAGCTGGCCAGAAGGTAGTGGGACCAAGCGGGCAGTGTGTAGTTTTGATCTCCAACTTCAAGGACTGCTCTGGTAACTCTGGCTTCATCACCAGCATCTCGTGCTGACTGCCTCCCTTATTAGCTCTTCCTACTGGGATACCTGAGACAGCCGCTTACTCCAAGCTTAAAACAATATAAAAGACTTTAAACTCAATGACAGAATGAATACCATTGTACTTTTTTAGGGGCCAAGAGTCTAAGGAGCAATCCTTCATTACTTGATACATAACTATATTTCATTCTTTTAAAATGCAGTGAAATTAGTATCTTCAGACTAGGAGAATTTTGTAATTACAAAGCTTTGAAGTGGAGGAGCATTGAGAAGCCAGGGAACACAAGCTTTTCAGAGCCAGCCTCCTAACAAAGAACATATGGGCAGATGATAAACTGGTCTAGGACTTCATGTCTTGAACATGCCCAAGCTATGAGCATTCTCATAAAATGTTTTTACTGGGCTATTGTAGCTGGCGTGGCTGGGGAAGACAGTGGAAAATTTTAGTTTTGATCAATAGTTCCTGATCAATCCTGAAGAAAATTCTTTGATTAATATTTTATGTTTTCCTATGTGCATTTTCTTCCAGGCAGAAGAAATAGCAACAGTGGTTCTCACCCTCAGTACATATAAGTAGAGCCAACAATTTCTGTTGCCACTTCTGGCTTTTTTTGTATTGGTATCTGTCTCCTTAAGTCAGACACATGTTGGGAAACACAAGGAGTAGTTGCTAATGCAGCCTGTTTCACCAAATGCAGAAGCAAAGCTGCAAACAATATGATGGAACAAACGTCTGCAGATAGCAGCCGTCAGTATGAGCCAACCTGCAGTCACATGTCTGTGCAAACGAGACACTGTTGTGGGGTTCAGTCAACACTCCCATATATACAGGGCTTATCGTTGCATTGTTTTATACACAATTTACAAATGACGTGAAAAATAGAAGCTTCTACTTGAGCTATTGTGGCATGGAGGATACAGCTGGTGCAGTAGAGAAAAATACCCAACTGGCTCTCTGACTCTGGGAATTGGCAAAGTAGGTGTGATTTTCTGCTAATAAAGTGTGGCCTCTGGAATGGTAGAAGCCAAGGAAGAATTGGCAGAGACAACATCTCCCCGAGGGCTCGAGGAGTCCATCTGTCATTGTGACTTGCAACCTCAGAGCTTTGCTCCTTAGCAGTAAACTTCATTACCAGTGTGTTAATCCCACAGTGTTTCATTGCCTTCTGAAACAGTGCATTCAGTGAACTTCTCGCCCCTGGAGGAGTGAAAGACTTAGGTAGTTCAGAGTCAAATCTCTGAACACCCAGAGAGAACAAAACTCTAGCACATCTCCAGTATTTTGAAGTTTACTGCTGCCCTTTCCCTGGAGCCAGCAGAAGCCAGTGACAACTTTCTGGCTACGTTCATGGGATTAACTTCTAGCTGTGGTATTAGTCAGCTGTGCTTATAAGGAGGAACAGTTTAGATATGATAAGGAAAGACATGGCTGGTCCATCTTTCTGTGCCAGATGGGAGAGCCCAGCTGTCTCACCTGGCCATGTATGAACAAATAGCCCCAGGTGCACATGAAGGATCTCCAGCATGCCTCCCCCTCCCTGTGCGGCAGAGCAGAGGAGGTGGTGGTAGTGGCAGCTCTCAGCAAAATACTTGCCATGGGGAAATGGTCACAGCAAAATGGAAAATGACTGTAGGTGGCTATGACACTATCGTAGTTATAAATTGCATTGCTTCCTTTATCTGCTTCTCCTTCTCTTCTTTGTTTGCCCTCTGCCCTGTGACATCAAATGGAGATTACAGTTGTGCATTGAAGCATTCAGTGTGTGTCACTCGTAACTCACCGAGAGGAAAGACAGTCTTGGGCTGTATCCCAGAGCCTCGGCCATTTTATTCCACAGTGGTTACAGAAATCAAAAGCATGGGAGAGACGCGTCTCTCCTCTATCAGCTTCTGTTTCCAGTTGCACTCCTCTTGACTCAGCCCACTTATCTAAGCTATTCACAAGTGTGATGCTGTTGATGTCTTCTTGATGTTTCAATGTCTTCTACTGCAAGCCCAAGTGATGTCACACCTCTTTTTAGGTAGCCTAAAATGAGCAATTTTCCAGGCCTAGGCATCTGGCCATTGCTATGCCCTGACCTACTGAGATGTGGCCCTTGTCTAACTGCGGGCATCAGTGACCTTATTACTCAGGACGTGAACATTCAAGAAATACCTAATCTTTCATAATCTGTGCCCCAATCTCACCCATTTTGTCCCCTTCTTCACTCGTCTGCTCTTCCAAATCCTTTCTTGACTGGCATGTACTTTGATCTCCTGTCCCTTCCAGCAAACATCCGTATATCTGCTATATTTTTTTAATGTGTTGAGCAACGTCTGGATTTTTTTTTGTCAGCCTTAGATCATATTTTTCCAAATAAAATGAAGCAGATGGCAGCACTGTGCTTATTTTATGTTTGTTTCTTCCACTTCCTGCCAAGGGTGAGATCTGGAGTGACCCAGGTTGGGGGTAGGTCAGGTTCAAGATGTTCTGCGTGTCCCCTTGAGGTAACAGCTCACATGCAAACCTGGCAGAATAAATGTTAGCAGTGCTGTTTGTGCATGTGTCAGGTAATCCATCTATTTTGTGAGTGTTGAGCAGGTGCCTGTTTAAGGAGCTCTGCTCTGGGTTCTGTGTTGTAAACTCTTAAGGTAATCGCTCTTATCAGCTTTCCTTCACCAAAAGAAAAGCATGTGACAAGCTTGGGAAGGGGTGTCAAGCCATTAGGACTGTCTGAACAAGTTCAGAGCTGCAGTTTGATCTCAGAAAGGTCTGTTCAAACCTCTAAACCTTAAAGAAAGCTCTTTGTTTTGGGGAGAGAGAAATTGTGTGTGTATGTGCCTCAAAGACCACAAAACCAAATCACTCAGCACACACCTCTCATCCCTATGACCCTAGAAGGTACAGAAGGTTTTGGGATAGTCTGTAGTTTTCACAGTTCTTAGAGAAGCACCCCTGAGTATCGCAAAACTAGGATTTTATTCTAGTTGCAAGAAAAATACATCACATAAGACAAAATTGTCTCTTTTTTATTTTCCAGTAAGTCTGGGTAAAACCCCCAATTCCCTACCCCTGTTCTCCTGAATGTGACATGGCAATTGGGTAGGTTTCATATCGGTCTGTGTGGAAGGGCAGAAACTGAAAGAACAGCACTGGAAAGATGACTAACCGAACACTTGTTTAGAAAACATACTAATTTTTTTTAGAGAAGTGTGGGAGATGCTAATCTTAGAATTGCCAAGAATTATGGGTGGGCAGCAGAAAATGAGAAAGAAAAAATAAACCAACAGGAAAGCATTTGATAAATAACTGACATAATGCAATGACAAATAACTTGCAAAATATGTTTAGTTTAAGCTTAGTTCTTTTTAAGAAAGGGATTATTTTGGTAATTTGGCATCTGATGAATTAGGAGAGCTCACTTGACTAACGTCCAGAGCCAAGTGGCTGGCAGGTTGGAGAGATGAGACAGGCCTGCCCTCAACTACAGAGTGACTCTACACAGAAATAGTGTTTTAAATGTATGAAGTTTTCTTTGGCTGCTGTGCAGAGCTGTGCCTTTTCAACAGCACAAACTTGGTCAAGATAGGTGTCTACAGATGGGCAGAGTTTTGGAGGTTGTGTTCCTTGTTAGAACAAGGTCAGTATCTCAATTTCTGGTACAATGCTAAAAATAAATGGTCTAGTAAGATGTCGAATGCTACGTACCTGAGACCAAGAAATGAGGCCCAGCAGAGGCTGGAACAGGTCACTTAAAGATGAGAGACCTCCAGGTTGTCTCTCCAACACATTTGTCGAAATGCCCTTGCCTGTTTTAAAATAGTATATTTTAATTTGACAGAGCTTCTGTCCTACCTGCTGACTCTGCTGATGAGAAATTAATTTTTCCTGCTACTGACAGTCGGCAGCTCTCTTGCAAACCACTGACTACCAAACTCTAACCAGCATCACGTGACAAATCTGCAAAACCAGTGATGGTGCACAAGCTCTTCTGAGGCCACCACTCAGCCTGCAGCACCTCGTGACAGGTGGCCAGACAGAAGGACCTGGCTCTTGGATGGCAGTTTAGAGACCTGGCAGCAGGAAGAAAAGAGTGCTGCTCGCAAACTTTGTTGTCTCAGCACTGCACTGTTCCAGAACATTATTTTAACAGTCTCTTTGCAACACTGTGGCTTTGTTGCTTCTGGCCTCCCATTACCAAGCCTGCTGTTTTGTTTTCTCCTTTATAAGTCATATAGAGAGAATGCACCTGCACTGCCAAACACTAACAAAGCTCAAAATATGACCAGGGAGAGCCCAGCCCACGTGCATCCATGCGTAACCCCCAAATGTAAAAATGATACACTAGACAGTGTGTGTGAAATACCAGCCCTCTCTCCGGGGCTGTCGGTGCGGTTCCAGTCCTGTCAATGTGTTCAGAAACCAGAGCCATCACAAATGCCCCCTTCGCCAAGGGTTAGGGTCCCACAGCTGTCACTGTGAGTACCCTGTCCTGGGCTCGATCTACAAAGGAATCATTTGCCAACACAAGTGTTTCATGGAGAAGGAGACAGTGGGGTGGCAGGACCATCTGCTTAGTTTCAAAGGACCAAAGCAGGGCCAGAAAGTAATTACAAGAATGTTACGGAGAAGATGTAGCACAGGGCCATTGTGCAAACTGCTAGAGAGAGAGTGGACCAAGCTGTGCATGTAGCTACACTGAAATTAACTGCAAAGAGCTTTTTCTTTGGTGATGATAATCTAAGGTTACATTGTCTGGAAAAGGTAAATGTAACTTCAATTTCTATAATATTCTGTGGTCACACTGAAGATATCCTTTTCTGCACACATACCTAAAGCTATACAAGGCCTTCACAACACAAGTCAAACCAACTTACATTATATAGCCATGGAAATTAAAACCTGGATATTCAAAACTGGATGTCAAAAATCAGGATCACAAATCAGACGCCAGACTTTCAAAAATTCTGAGCCACTCAATGAAGTCAGTGGGCAAGCTTGGTACTTCTGCTTCCTCACACAGACACCTCTAATTAATATACTGAAAGGCCTTTTCCTCAATTTCAACCTAAGTCTCAATGGGTTTGGGAGGAATGTGCTCTCTCAGTGACACTTACAATTCTAATCCTATGGGTCATACCCCACTTGAAGCTATAGGAAACCTGGAATAAAAATGCAAACCCCCAAATACTAAAGCTTGACTTTTCTCACCGGTGTCGTTCTCACAATAGAAGAGAAAAAATAAAACGGAACCCCAAAAATTTTAGTGAGCAATTGTTTTACTACTTTTCGAACAAAAAAAAAGTGTATATAAGTCTCAAAAACATTTAATTTTAAATGTTTGTAGACAAAAATTATCCCACTTTTGCTGAATTTTTCATAGCAAATAAGCTTTATGCTCTCATTCAGATGTGAGATCCCATTTTCCTGATCTCTATAAAAGACAACAGAAGTACATTTTTATAATCTACTATTTTTATAATCTTTGGGCGCGTAAGTATTTTTGCTATCCCATATAAAATACACAGTCAGGTTCTTTTACATAACCTTCTTGGATTTTATTTCTTGTAAGCCTGAACTGAAGACACTAGACACTATTTTGGTTTGAGTTGCTATAAATTTTGTCATTTGTCTAAGGGGATAATTCATGTAGTGCTGTAGGACTGTTGTTTGAATTCCAGCAGGAAAAATGTCTTGTTTTGAAAGAAAGGTTTGTTTAAAATCACAAATCTCATGTAAGAAGCCAGATAATAAAGCCAAAAAAGGGAACAAAAACAATTCTTACAAGGCGGACCTCTAAGCTTTGAATTGCCTGATGTATGAGCTGTCAGAAATCCAAAGTTCACCATATGCAGAGAAATGTTTTGCAAAATCCCTAAGTTAGGACTTTCTTGGCAGGATGTATTTCCTGAGCAGCATTTTGAAAAATTTAATTGCTTACAATTGTGAAAAGCTTTCAAAATGGTGCCTTTCTGCTGTAGGAATGGAAATGCCTACATCAGGGCCTATTTTCAACATTTTGCTTGTGCTGCTGTAATCGTAGAATCATAGAACATTTTTGGCTGGAAGAGACCATCAAGATCATTGAGTCCAACCTTTTCCTAGCGCTATCAACACCACTAAACCAGGCCACTCAACACAAAATCCACCCATCCACCTCCAAGGATGGTGACTCAACCACCTCCCTTGGCAGCCTGTTTCAATGGCTGGCAGCCCTCTCAGTAAAGAAATTCTTCCTAATTTCCAACCTGAACCTCCCCTGGCACAACTTAAGGCCATTTCCCCTTGTCCTGTCAATTGCCACTAGGGAGAACAGACCTATTACTATTTCTTTGTCATTTTTAGAGCTAATAAAGGTGTGTACCCTTTCGGTTCAGCTGTGGTAGATGAACTTCCTAAACATTTTTATGTGTCAAAATTACTGAACAGTTAGGAGCTAGAATGCAGCATCTGAAACCTTTGGTGGGAAGCCACATTAGATTCATCACTAGAGAGGTGGATCGCCAGTGCTAGTTGTTCATTATGGTGGGCTAACATGCCTGGTGACTGACTTACAGTAATTTGAGAAACAGGGATTTTAAGGATCTATGTCTAAATGCACTAAAGACACCTTCAGATTTTGCTAAGACCATTTCTTTGTGTGATAAGTTCAGACCAAGTCATGAAGGTAAGTATCAAGTGCTAAGAATACTTTATACCTAATCCTGTGCCTTAAATTGATTTCTGATTATAAAATTGCTTTAACAAGATCCAGAACATTTATGACAAACACTCTTGCTCTGACTGTGAACTTTCTGAACTCTTTATGGCGGTTTCCCAATTAGGGAAGGGTTGTGAAAGAGAAGAACCAGCCCGCTCCAAACCTGCACTTAGATGCAGTCTGGCCAGACCTGGTCTCTGGAGGTGATTACCCCACGCTTCCCTTACCTGCCCTAAGTCTCACAGGATTACAACCAGGTGCATGCAAATGGAAAGTGTGGGGAGTGGGGTCTGCAAAGAGAAAAGGCTCTACTGATGCCTTTTTAAGGGGAAAGGAAGAGGAGCCATAATACAGGAACAGGAGGAGTTGGGAGGAAGAACTGGTGATGAAGAAGTGCTGCCTACCCATTGCTCCTGCTGCCACTATTTCCTCCCAGTGCATTCTGTGAGTTAACAATGGTGTCCTGCAGCTTCTTGGTAGCTTAGCTTATGCAAAAACAAAGGTCTACAGTGAAAACTATCTGATGCCTCTCTGGCAAAGAGGAGATGGACTTTAGCAGCACATCTTGTGGAATCCTGTGCTCTCCAATATGCACATGATGTTTCCACTGGATTAAGAAGATTTATATATTCTAGCTCTCCAGTAAGTACAAAGCTGGTTGTTAAGAAATGGGGATACAACTGTAGTGAGTGTATGGCAGCTCTGTGAATAGTGCAGTAGTTTAGTGTCTTACTTTTGTTCCTAGCTTTGTGCAAATTCTTTAGTATACCTTAGGGCTAGAAGTGATTGTCATGAGCAGCAGCTTCATGGTTGTGTGGGTAGCTATTCCCTCAAATCCTGGGGAATGCTAGATCAAGCTCTGCCTCAAAAATAATTAAACCTTTTGTATTCATTCCTTCCAGTGGCATGACTGGTTCAGATCCTCTGCTCAGCTGGTTAGAAACTCTTGTTCCCCAGCTGAGAGGTCGTTTTGGCTTGTTTATACTTAGTTTGAATTGAACATCTAAGGGAAATCCAGCGCACGTGGTATATTCAGTGGCTGAGGTGGGCTGTAATTACACTGACTAAGCTCCTGAGGAGGTCTGCTCAATGGACAGAGGTGTTCAGAGAAGAGTGATGTCCTTTGTGTTTTGAAAGAAATATTTCTCCATATAACCAAAGCATTAACTCCGTAGCTCAGCTGGTCCCAGAGGATGGTGAGGATAGGAAAGATTCTTGTCTTCTAAGCCAAACTTCTAAAACTTCCAAACATCTTTTGCCTTTTGAGTTCAAGTAACAACAGGCTTCATTTTCTCAGCTTCAGTTCTGCTCACTGAAATGAGAAGTATTAGTTCTGCGGATGGTGGAGATCTGAACTAAGTAAAACAAGCTGTGTGCAATTACCACTTTCTGAAAAGCAGAATAAGCTAGGCCAATATAAATGGTAAGGTTCAGTTCTTGATAAGATTTTTCTCGGAGCAACACTGAAGGGTAAACTCCACAGCTAAACATCTCCATGTCGCATTCTGACCAAAAAAATGGAAAAAGAAAAAATTATCTGGGAACTACAGCTGATCCTTCAATATCTTTTGAAAAAAAAAAAGTCTATTTATGGGGCATTTTGCCATAGCATTACAGGTTGATAGAGAGGGCTTCACTGAGGATGAATATTATCTAGTGAGTTAATGCTGTTTAAGGATCATACCTGCACACACCTGTATTTCTTCCTCCACTTGTGTGCTCTTCCAGGTTTGAGTTTTGCATCTCTCCCACCATTTCTGCTCCAGCTCCCTGCCTTGTGCACAAAGAGCAAGAACATCCACTTCAGTCTGTTTAGGAGATTGTTATGATGGATGAATCAAGAAGTCTTGGGTCGTCCTCCTGATGAAGACACATGCGCTTAATAAAAGGACAGGTTCTCTGATGGCCTCCTATGTTCTTGCAGCTGTAGCGTCAGAGTCAGTGGTTTTCTCTCTTGTCCCCAACCTCTTTTGAACTGCTGTCAGCATGATAACTAGCTTTGCTGTCCTTCAAGGGCTTGTGCTGCCCTAAGAGAGGGCAGCAGACAAGCTTCCAGCCGGAGCAGACCCACATGTGCCCAGGTGTAGCCATCGCAAGCTGGGCCAATAGTGCTGTCAAGGACAGAAGAGAGAGCAGATCCCACTCTGAAAGGTTTGGCGGCATGTGGAAGGGTTGCCACTCACATTACCTTATGCTTCTGCAGGCAATGGGGGTGTGCTACTGTAATGTCAAATATGCTCTTTACTGTTTTCTGGGATAGTTCCTAATCTTCATGTCCTGCTATATTTCTTTATTCCCCCTGAGCACCCAAGGCAGCAGCAGCCCCCTGTATCTCTTTTTAAATGGCCAAGAAACAGTTTGTATCTTTCACAGAGGCAAATATACTTGTTTTTCTCATACTGCCCATCTGTGAAGACATTGTTTCAGGACTGTCTGAAAGAGTGGCTGTACTCAGCCTGCCACTGTGGTGGAGCTGCCCATTTTGGACATTTGAAAGGTGTTCTCTGCTCTGCCACCAGCCTTCCTTTGTTCTCAGAGAGGCTGTTAGCACTGGTGCGGTTTTCAGACTTCGGGGGGCAAATCCCTGCTCGTGGTAGGGGGGTTGGAACTAGATGATCTTTAAGGTCCCTTCCAACTCAAGCTATTCTAAATAACCCAGCTGGAAGGTGTTCTTGTTCTCTGCTGCTTCTGACCTATTCTTCACCTATTCTTACTGACAATGAGGATGAGTTTTGTTCTTTTTTGGCTGGATTTTAAGAACAGAGCTGGTTTACTGTGTCTTTACTAACTCCTCAATTTTAATAATTGCCCAACATCATTGTACTTTTGAGGGGGGAGGGAAGAAAAGAAAAAAGGGTGGAGGAGCATTCATTGAAGTAATGTTATTGTTTGAAGTTAATTCATGTAACTCTACAAAAACACACGTCTCTGTTTATTATCTTACATTTTTAGTGCAGATTTTAAAAGGCCTCTTCTTCTAGTCAAGCTGCCAGGAATAATTTCAACACGTGTTCAGAGCCTTAGATGAAAGTACTGTTGATGAATAATGCCCCTCAAAAAGCCTATGATGGATAGCAAGTTAGATTGAGTAGTTAGACTAAACTTTGTAGAGTTCAGAGATTCCTATTCATGACACTACTTGCTGTTTTGTTGCTTACTTGTGGCATTTTTCATTTAAAAATAACCGATCAACACGTTAGCTTAGTTATTAGGCTTTTGAAAATAAATGAAGCAAACTCTGAAGACACAGTAAGAGCTCTCTCACATGAAGCAAACACTGACAGAGCAACCTGACTGCTTATTCTGTATTCAAAGCACAGCATGCATCCACGCAAAATCTTGCTGCAGCTTACTGGAGCAGCAGCTTACAAGAGGATGGAATATTTTCTAAGAGGGATCTAAAGAAAAGGAGACAAAAGTACATGACCATGCAGTTGTTAGTGATAACTGCTCCACTCAGCTCCATGCTGAGCTTCAAAGTGAATAGCTAAGCCCTTCCAGCAAAAAGAAGCATGACTGCTGAACAAGTGCATGCCTTGGAGCACACTGTTCCAGCTACAGCAGGTATCCTCACGTTGTATTAGTTCATTGTGATGCTTAGAGTTGTGTGTCTGAGAACTGTGGTTTCAGAAATATTTGGTCATTTTTATTAATATTTGCAATAATTATTTGATCTGTTCAATGCATCTCTAGTTCTCTCTCCCTGAAAGGAGTGAGGGACATTTCCCCTCTCCCCTAACCTTCTGGTCTGCTTATAAACATTTCCCTGCTTCTGGGAAGGTGCATCCTCATCACTCTTCTGATGGAGAAGGAACTGAGCCTGGGTCTCTCCTGTGACCCACATTCTCTGATAGGTGAATTACTACTTTAAAAAGAAACTAGGAACATCACCACCACTCCCACCACGTCCTCTTTTGCCTCTAGCTATGCTTAGTCAGAGGGAACCCACGAGAGGAAGGGCCATGAGGATGAGACGGGAGTTAGATGGTGGGTGATACCGAGCACTGGGGTGGGGCAGCCGAGGTGTTCTTCATGGCTGAACGAGACAACTTGTGTCAGCTGGGCTGATAAATAGTTGTCTGCAAAGTATGGGGGAGGTGCCCACTCTGAAGTCAGAACAACTAAGCATCTTTCCCCTCACGCTTTCAATAGGTTATCCTAAACTTACTCACAGACAACTATGGAAATCTTTTTTTGCAAGCAGCCTCATAAAAAATTGACTTTCTGTACAGAGATATTGCTCTTTTCCTATGTTAAGAAATTCCTTTTTTGGATTTTGGATTTTTTGGGGTTTTTTTTAAATCCTTGCCAATATAATATATACTGTTTATGAATCTGAACCTACAGAATATCCTCATGCTAAAGTCAAGACAGTTATCTTTTTACTACCTGTAGTCTAAAAAGAAATTTCAGGACCATGGCAGATTCCAGCTTCCTGTGCTCTGTAATTTTGACAGCCAAGGCCACAGATTCCCCCATGCTGCTCCCTGAGTTACAGCAGTAAAGCTATTTTTGAGGCCAGGCCATGAACTGTATTGTAAATTGATTTAAAAAAAAAGTCAGGGGAGTGGAAAACCACCCAGCAAAACCCACTAGTTTTTTGCCTTCTTGGAACTACAGAGAGAGTTGCATACTCCTATACAAAGCGAATGTCCCACAGGCAGTAGAGCTGTTTCAACTCAGTGACTTTTTACAACCACCCCAGACTCACTTTGCATAAAGCACAAGAAGAACCCAGGCATTCAAGGAGTGAGGCAACAAAGAATTAGGGAGGAGGTCACAAAATCTGACATGAGATGTCATTGTGGGAAAATGATCAAAGCATGCACCCAGGGAAGATAGATGTGGACCGCCTAAAACAGCTGTGCCATTCTTTAGGGACACAGTGGAGTTTTTGCTGGAGCTGTGTTGCGATTGTTCTCATGGTTCATGCTTTGTAAATCTATAGCTTGCTCTAACTTGTAGTGGTGTGAACTTGATGAACTGCTACCTGGGTCATTTGATATTTATTTTTGTAATTTAAACTTTTTTTTTGTTTTTCCTCCTTGATGAAATACAACCAAAAACCACTACTCCAGACTCTTCTACAATGCAACTTTAATCCCATAGATCTACAGATCAGAACTGAATAATGAACATGAAAATATACTTGAAGAGATTAAAAGAATTAAGTAAATTGCTTCCTATAAATTGTTTTTTTTAAAGAACCTTGTGGAATGGGATAGAAAACTGAGGTGCAGCAGTGTGTTTGTGACCATCAAAGGAGTAAAGTTCAAAAGACTTCAGTGCATTCTGGAGGATTTTTTGAATGGAAAATTTGCAAGTGGCCTTCCTCTCAGTGCTGCAGTCTCCTGCTTTCTCCTCATCAGCTGCTGAAGCAGTGGTTGCTGTTCTCAGATCTCTGTGTTTGATTTGGGCCCCTGCTTCAATTTCCTGGCTGTTACTTGAAGGCCATTTTGAGGTTTGGAGTATCTCCTCTGCCTCACTTGCTGAGCCCACAAAGGCCTCCAAGAAAACTAGGAGATTTGTCAAAGAACACAGGGTTGAAGGGAGTCCCCAAAACTGTGGCCACCCTTGCAGAAGCAGCAAGCTTAGCCTGGTAGTCCAGGGAAGCAGAGTAGCTTGTTTATCCAGAGAATCAAGAGCAGCACAGTGAATCTTTTTCACATGGGTGGAACTTGAAGATTGTCTTGTTCGTGTCAGTGGCCCCATCTCTGCAGACTCTGAACAGCTCAGCCTGAAAAATCTCAGGGACAGCATTAAGCTTGCTGTTTAACTTTCTCCTCATTTCTCTCGGATTCTGCAGTTGCCCCTGTCCCTACCAGAAGGCTGAATGTTTATCGGACCAAACAAAATGGAGAAAAACAAGAAGAATGCAGTGGTGTTGCTCTGCAGTAGGACTTCTGCTGTGTTAGACATCCAAAAACCTCAGTGGACAGGCATGTTGTCTTTCAGATGACAGTCTTGGTGTGCTAGGGTTTGGGAGCTTTTTTTAAGTTAAAGGGAAAAAAAAGATGGATTCAAAACAATGTGAAAATAGTCGCTATTCTCTTTGCCTTTGGTCATCAGATTGGTTGAGAAGACACTGAGTGATACCCAGCAGATGAACTAATTGTTGGCCCTGCCCTGCGCCGTGTTAATTATCACTAGATAGGCTGTGTTAAGCTGTAGTTGTAGCAGCTGTGTATGCCACATGAAGATAGATGTGCTGTGTCCCCCCTTGGAATGCATTTGATGGCTTATTTCAATTTCTGCTTTTGAAACTATTAGAAAAATGAAAACATCATTGTACCTTTTTGTCTTCTATATCGTCTAGCTGGGTGCTTGCCCAAGCAGTGTTAGTCTGTTCAGTCTACCTGTGGTTGTTACTGGACGTCCTGGTTTGAGCTAAAACAGAACCGGTTCTGTTCAGTAACTTTCCTTTTCAGCTAAGTCTCTGTTAAGTGACTGCACTTTCTGAAGTTAACAGCATGGTTTTGCAGACAGTGTCTGATACTAGAGGTGATAATGCCTGATTGTAGTTACTGCCAAGGACTGGTATGCAGAAAGGCCCTTGCTTATACTTGTTCCTATAGTAACAAAGGTCACTGCAAAATCTTGTGTAGCATGTTGGGATGCTGGAAAGTAAAATCAAGTCACATCTCTGGGGAGGAGTGGACAGGACAGGTAACTCAAACCTGACTGAAAAAGTATTCTATTATGTATATATCATATTCAATATAAAGCAGAAAGATCATGAGGTTTAAGCTCTTTTCTTTAATGGCTGGTGTCCAAGGAGCGCTCTGTCCATTCTTCTGCCCTCAGTCCTGATCCTGAGTTCCCAAATCCAGCTCCTGTATCTGGTTTCTCTCTGCTGCTGAGTCTGGGTCTCCCCCAGTGCCAGTTCTGCACTATCAATGGTGATTGCTATCTGGGCATTGGGTTCAATGTTGGCCTTGTATATATTTGTACATATTATTTTCATTATTTCCATATTAGTACTATTACTGTTTCATTAAGGCTATTTGCTTTCTTTTCCAATCTCTAAGTCTCTGCCTTATACCTTTTCCTTTGGGAGAGGGAGAGGAGTTATTAGAGAGCATCATTTATTTAGTGCCTAGCCATAACCCTTGACACTAGGTGTGTGCATCTTGTGTATCATCATCTCACATTTATTCAGGTACAAAAATACTCGTGATGATTAACTCTTATGACTATTAGTAAATATCTTTTATTGATTAGTCCTGTACTAGCATGCAAGACTCTATCCACTGTCATCTTCCAGACACTTTTATGATCTGAGAGGTGTTGTTCCTTACTCCTTTTAAGCAACATTTTAACGTTATCCACTGTTGCTAGCTGTATCTCATTTTTTTTATGTTTGCTGACTCCTCCTGTAGACATTCTTGCTCATCATTTAGCTGAGTTACATATGTGTATACACACACATCTTTTTCCTCTCTGAGCAATACTGCACACCTATTTGATAATTTTGGGTGGGCCTTTTGGGTTTTGTAGCATGAGAAAATAAGTGATCCAAATACCGTAGTGATTAGTGTTGCAGCAACTCTTACGTAAATACCTGAGTTTGAGGCTCACAGGATGGCATGCACCTTGGAGCATTCGTAACTTTGTATGAAGGTATTTCATAACTTTAAACCAAAATAAAATCCGTCTGCTGACACCACTTACTTCTAACTTCACTGTATCTAGCCAGACTATACTGAAATAATGTTTCAACCTTGTGGTGGGGCCCATGGAAAAGAAGCAAGATTACTGAAATTCAGCCCAAATTTGGCCAGGACCCAGTGACTGGTTCACAAACCCTGGAGATCTGGTTCAAATTGTAGCCGATGAACACTGTGTACTATCATCCACATATAAAGGGCAGTTTTTCTCTTCCCTTCATGAAGTTGTTTGTTCTTGAGCTCTATGGCACTTTATTTTTAGTCATCCTTCCTCTGGATGTCATTGGTGAAAATGGGGAGAGAAATTCTAATGTTTGAGGGTGCTCTAAAGAACTAAGTAGGAAGCTCAGGTGGTAAACTGGGAGAAACTTGAAGTGACCTGTATCACCAGCACCTCTGGGGTTAAATGTCAGGAAGTTACATGTTCTCCTCCCAGATCTGCCAGCTCAGACCTTCTGTTTGGAAGTGATGTCAGTCTAAACCATTCCCTTCTGTTATCAATGATCCCAGCTCCTTTTTCCCACTTTGTCCTTCCTCCCCTCAGGTGCACACATGTGTTTTCTTAGTTGTAAATGCATTGCAAATTTGCTCTTCATTGATGTGGTTCTTGATCTCAACCCAGGCATGCTTGAGCTGGAAAGAGCGAGAGAATGGAGCAAGGCTGGGAATTCCCTTAGCTGGCACCAACTCCACAGGACAAAGGTGGTGGACCCATGCTCTGAATTGTCACCTACTCATGGGCATGTTGTTTTACATAGACATGGTGCTTAGGGGCACAGTTTAGTAGCGGACTTGGCACTGCTAGGAAAGCAGTTGGACCCAATGATCTTAAAGGTCTTTTCCAATCAAATCAATTCTTTGATTCTATGTTCTGTCCCTGATTTCCCCTCCTTCAAGCCAAAAGACTTTGCATCCATCTCTTGGAGCCATTTGAAGGATTATATAGCTAATACCACTTATGTCCAATTTTCTCAAACTGTTACTAGGCATTTAAAGTTTACTTGGCTTAAAAGTCCAAAAATAAGGCTCTGAATTTTTGAAGCTTAGCATGTTTAATAGTGATTGTATTGAAATAAATACGTTTATATTCACTTCCAGAAGCCTGGATGTGACTGAAAAAAAAACCTCCTACATTTCCTGATTGTTTGAGCTTTCATTGATGTTATTTACTATCACTGTTTGGCCCCTGTTTCTCTGGTTGTTTAAAGGGGTGAAAGAAAAGTAGAACGAGTATCCTGCATGAACTTTTACACAGAGGAATATAAGCCTCTTCAAAGTGGATTAACGCCATGTATTTAAAGTTTCAGAGAAATACAGAGACTTCGGCATGCCACACAGGAGAATGTAATTACCGATAACGCCTTTCATCCAACTCTGAAAAGCATGCTTTGCTACATGCCGTCTACTGATGCCCAAAATATCTACCTTCAAGTGTGAACTTATTCATCTCTAATGAGAACAGTGATCAGAATTGCCCCTTGTTCCCGTGTTCCTGCTTCTTACTGCAGCCAAACCAAATAAAGGTATTAATGAGGATTAAATCCAAGTCAAAACCTCAATTGTTTCTTCTTAACAATGTGTGGTTGGATTAATTTGTGAGACTGTTGTCTTTTTTTCATCCTTATTACTCTCTTTATCAGCTGATTGAGCTGTGCTTGTGAGCAGAGACCATGAATTGAAAACATAATCCACAAAGTGCCCTGAGAAATTTAAGATTATAAGAACACTCCTGTTTTCCACACAAACCCGATATAAGACTCATTATCAAGTGTCTAGAAATATTTACTTTTGACAAGGAGATAAAGATATTTTTCTTTCAAATATCGAAAAATTTGCTTAGCAGAAAAAAAAAATCTACCTGACTTACCAGGCAGCAGAACAAGCTGTTTATACGCTCACAGAGGAAGTGAATGTGTGTCTTGCATTTTGCACTTCCATCTAGTGCCTTTACTTTGGTGAAAGGCATGTTTTGGATGAAAAGATAGTCCAGTGCTTGGTCTTCTGATGCCTGGAGTACAGAAAGAGTTCAGCCATGTCTTGCCAAGAGGAGTAGGAACAGGTAAACAGAATGGATGGTCTTAAATGTCTGATTTGCATTTGTTTTTGTTAACACATTTGGGAGAATTTCTGTTATAAATGTAAGCACATCTTAAAGTAGAGCAATTTCATCGAGTGTGAAAATGAGAGACAAGTAACTACTCTTAAACAATGCTGGAGTCATCTTAACGCAGGGCAATAATTTGCACATTTGAATTGCAAAAATCCGAGCCTAAAAAAAGAAGAAATGTTTTGTACAACATTACCTCTTTGAAATGACTGTTCTCAATCTTTTTTCTAAACCTCTTGAAGGGTAGTGGGACACGCAATTAGCAGAGGAGGAGCAGCGGCTACATAGGATGGGCTGGGGCTGAGGTCCGGTGACGTGACTCGAGATGACAGTGCCTGGGGCTTAACACCCTCCAGCTGTGAGTGCGATGTTCCTGCATGAGAAGAAGTAGCCAGCTGTCCTAGCCAGTCCTCAGTAGCAACCCAGAGAGGGACATTTGTGTGTTTATTGCCATACTTCAGAAAAGGAGCAGCTGGTATATTATCTGTTTATCTTCCTCTTGTCTTTTTCTGCTGTTCCTTAAAGCACCCTCTGTACAGCTGCCCAGTATCCTTTGCAAGTGAGAAAGATTAGCTCATCTGAGCACTGAACAGTGTAATTTTCCCAGGTTTCTAGGAAGATGCTGGAGCCAATAGTTATCAGTGATTCCTAACATTTGAATTCGTCTCCTGTTACTGCCAGTCAGAGATCAACACAGATTCCACAATGAAATAAGTAATTTCAAGGGGATTTAAGCCCCTAAATACCTTTTCCAGGCCTCAGCTGTGTCTTAGCTTCCCATTTGCAACAGGCATTTACATCTCAAATGACTTGTAAATCTGTGATGAGTTATGAAACACAGCATTCTTTAGAGGGAAGATGCATCTGAGTACAACACAATGCAGGGGGCTTGGAGACATGAGATTATCTTCTTCTCTGTGTATCTGCTTCTTCTTTACTGAGGATCTTGGTAGTTAAAAAAATAAGAGAAAGCACGATGCCTGGACAGTTCATTATGCTATTAAAGTTACTAGATATTTTATGGATTCTATGGAAATAACGAAGTCTTTGTCATCTCCATGATTCTAAGAATCATTTTGTGATTTAACTCCTTGGAAATACCTTTTCTTTTTTGCCTACTCATTTCCTCAGTCTTACTTTGAGAGAGTTATCAAAAATATTCCAAGAAATGAAGCAATACAGGACAAATGACTGAGGTTTTTGGAATGTAGCAGTATGTTTCTTTGGGAATCCTTGAAGCAGATGAAGTGAAAGACAGAAATGTTTCACTGCAGCTTCAGCCTGGAGAACTTGCCATTTCGGAGCAGCTGGAGCATTGGCACAAGTTCCCGTGTTTTGCTTTTCTTTTAATCCATTCATGATTCCCCCCTCCAAGTTACTCCATTCTTTGGCTTAAAATGAAAATAAGTAGACACCTAGAAAAATATAAAACTCCAGTCCTTGCCTCATGCAAGCCTCTCTTCATGTTCATAAACTAAACTAATTTGCTCCAACTAAGAATGTAGCCTTTAATCTGTTGTCCAACTACTAAAATGTAACAATCAAGAATTATTTATTGCCTAAGGTTCAAATGTATGCAAACGTATCATAACTACTTTTTTTTTTCTTTTTTTTTCTTTTTTTCCCCCCTTTTCTTGTATTTTTAAATCCAGCCAGCAGTATCTCTCCTTCCAAGCTTTAAACTCATCTTGTCTTCATGGACTAGGGTTGACGAGGAAGTTAGTTTTCCAGCTGGGAGGCAGGTTCCATGATCTCTTCCTATTTTCTGTGTCTTTTGGTGTGTCCTTTATACTCATTCTCCAAGTAAAAATAACATGAAATAGTATATTCATGCAACCTGTGCGAGGTTAGATTAACATCAGGGATTTCTTGCGCTAACTATGTACTGCAGGTGAGAATCTTTTATCCCAAATGAAGAATGGAATCTTCCTTTCAATATTTTGCTCTTCATACCTGCACATTCCCCGCTGCCAGTTGAGGATCCAGTAGAAAGCCGTGGCTTTGGATAAGACTAGAAGCCTGCCTAAAGCAACTAGAACTGCTATTCATCTAAAGTCTGGATTATTTTGTGGGATACAGTTTAAACAGCATACATTAATACAGCTAATGCACGTGAATTAAAGAGAAAAAATATAACCCCATGCTTGCCATTGTTCACAATTAATGATCAGGTTTAGTGGGACTTGGCAGTGTTAGATTAATTGTTGGATTCAATGATCTTATAGTTATTTTCCAACCTAAATGATTTTATGTTCATGTTTGTATCAGAGGTTTTTTTGCCCCTCTGCCAGTTAGCTTTTGAACATGCCTAATGGTCTTATTTGAGGGAGGAAAGATGTGACAATAAGGTACAAGTGAGAGCAGATCCCTGAGAAAATAATGATGATGGAAAAACATCGTGAGTGGAAGGAAAGCAATTCATAAAAGAAAGGGATTAGAGACCTTTCTTCTCTCTTTTTCCTTCCAGAGGATGAGAAAACATGTTCTTCAAATCTTCTGCATATGATGTTTTGGGGGTTGGTTTTTTTTACTATTTATAGGCCAAAAAGCACCATTGAAGTAAGTCGGTCTGATTTCCTTTGTAACATTGGCCACAAAACTTCCCCAGATTAAGCCTTGATCAAAACCATATGTAGGGGAGAGGGCAAAAGGAGCCATGCCATGAAAAATAAGGTGTTCCTTCTAAGCAAAATCTATGGAGTTGGCACATCCTAATGCTTGAATTTGGTGCAATTGTGGAGACCTGGGGAGCTGCTGTTTGGTCAGGATGGTGGCCATGTGCTGAGGCAGCGAGACAGGAGGTGGCAAGGTAAGGGATGCTGGGCTGGGGTGCAGCCACCTGACTCAGGGTTGTCCCTTCTTCTGTATGTGTGTGGATAGGTCTGTTTACTTTCTGTTAACAAAAGGAAGACATAAAATTACATCATTGTATAGATAAAGCCATGATGTGTGTGGATAGGTCTGTTTACCTTCTGTTAAGAAAAGAAGACATAAAATTTCGTCATTGTATAGATAAAGCCATGATGTGCCTGGAACTTGGTGGCTGCATGTCATTCTGGGCCAACCCAGCTCAAGCAGGCAGCAGAACTGGAATAAAACCAAACAAGTGTAACAAGGGTTATTCCAGGTATGAGGTGTCTCCAGTACAAGGAAGAGTTACTAGACTGCGACTTTTCAGGTTTGGTAAGAGAGATGATGTGGGGAAGCAGGTCTGTGAGTTAGTGTATGATGCAGAGAAAATGAATGGTGGATCCCTTAACGATTTACATAGTTTAATATATCTATGGTTAAATAAAAAGTTTATAGTGAAATTACGGTCGCGCAGCTGTAGACAAAAGTGAAAAATGTCAGGTTTTTATGCTAGTATTCCTACAACCCATTGCTATGGGGCATATTGGAGTGCAGAACTGTAAACAAATCTTAAAAAAATATTTAACAAGTCTGTGAAGGGTAGACCTAGTAGTGATTACCAAATGCTGTGGACCAGGATGTAATCCACAGATGCCTCCCGAAGTGCTAATTTGCTAGTAGCTAGGAGGCCATTGTGATCACAATTGCTTTGTGACAAACATTTTATACAAACATCTCTCATATTTCATGGGTCTTTTACCCTAAGCTTTTACTGTTTGTACTTGTAAACGAGGACACTGGGCTAGTCAGATCTTTCAGCTGAGGCAGTATGCCAGATCTTATGTTCCACTATCTAGAGGAATTACTCCATATACATTTCAGAGCCTTTCCACTGCTTTTTCCCCAAAAAAGAGGTGGGTTTTATTAGTTTTAGGAAAATAACGCCGACAATCTTCTGGTTTTTATACCAAATTTTTGTTTCCTTTCAGTGAACCTGTATAATGTCTTAAAAACAAACGAAAACAAAAACCCCACAGTACTGAGGCTCAGAGACTTGTTTCTAAGTAATTCAATGAAACTTGCCAGTCCCTAAAGCATGTTAACTACTTGTTCAAAGCAGGGTTTGCAAAGTTCGGAGTGTGCTGACCATTGGTTTTCAAAGATGGGACTTTTCAGCTGGCATGGGAAAGCTTTATGGATCTTTCCTTTTGCTTCCTTGGTGGTCTGAAGGATTAAAGTTAAGAGAGGCCAGGTTTCAGTCCTGGAAAAACACTGTGAACTGTTGAATTTTCAGGGTATTTTGAGATAGTGAAGTGCAAAAAATGTTTAAGTGAGAAGAAAGATACAGACTACCAGAGTAGATGAAGTACATATTTTTTAGTTACAGGTGTAAAGTGTATCTTGACTTAGGCTCCAGCAATCCTGTTGAACCCTCTTATTATGTCAATCTAAATAAATCCAAAGCAATGCCTTAAAATCCAGCAGTAAGTCATTCTGCTATGGAGAGCCACTCCAGATTTAAGGAGAATTTGACCTACCACTTGAAGGTCTCCTTTTGGCACTCAGCAGCCGGTCCAGTTCTGCTTCTCCCACTTGAGATTAAACAGTATTTCCCCTACCCTCATTGCAGGAGTTCTTTTAAAGTTCACGAAGCATGTGCCTGGGCAGTACATAAAAATTGCAGGCATGGACTCAAGTATCGTTTTGTAGGAACAAAATTCATGCAGAGGTTGCAGCTTCTCTAGCAATACTGACAGGGCATGTTGGGTGAGAAAATACGATGCGAAGGTGTGTGCGGTGCCAGCAGCTCATGCAAATTAATATTCTGTCCCTTTTATTTCACTTGTGTCAGTGATTTCCTCAGCCAGGCTTTAGTGGTTTGAAAAGTGCAAACCTGCTGCTTTCTTCACCACTTGCAGGGCCGCTGGGACCTGCACTCAGCCTGCTCAATGGGAATCAGCAGCTGCTTAAATCACAGAAGGCATGTGGCTTATTGAATCACCTGTCATATTGATTTATGGAGCTTGAAGGTCATTTCTTTGTGGCTCGTAAGTGATTTTCTCTGGATGAAAAATATACAAGAAGAAATTGCAGATGACCTCTTTATTAAGAAAAATGTAAAAATAATTTTAAAAGACAGATTATTTTTTTATATATTTTTCCAGTGGAGGAAAAAACCTTTCTCCCAAAATGGCAACTGAAGTTTAAAAAAAAAAAGGCATCAGTCACTACTGACAATATCTTTACAAAGTACTGATCTCTCTAGTGATTTCTGACTTGGTGGTGAAGTACATTGCCGCTCCTCTTCAGACTTAATTTAGGTACTTGCTCTGCAAGATCTTCCCATAGGTTTAAAAAAGCCCCGAAACTTGCTTACAATGCCCATGTAGTTGCCTGAGCTTCCCATTCTAATTCTAGTATTGCCATTCACCCATCTAGCACCCAACTCTTTGTTTCACGCCCATTTTCAGTATATAGCTTGTGGAGTAAAATGCTGTACAAGAAAAAGAGAATCTGTTCTGTAAGAATACAGAAGGCATTAATGAAGTACTACTGCAAGAGATCTATTGCATGTTAATGAAGAGTCATTTCTTTGTCTGGAAGAATTTTTCTTTTTAAGCTTTTAATTGAAAAAAAACTCAAAGATGAAAGACTAAATAAAACATATTTTCATTTATCTTAATTATACTAGTCTGAATATGTCTGGAGAAACCTTTTTTTTCCTGGCGTGCTAGAAGTCATGTGCAAGAGCAAAACTTGGTCTATTTGTTTTATTCTTTATAAAGACTTTCCTTCATGCCTTTCATTCCTTTCACCCATCACCCCTGAATAGGAATGTTGCTGATGGTGTGGATAAGGCTGAGAGCAAAACTCCATGAAGACCCACAAGTGCTGAGTTTCACCCTTGTGCATTAAATACTGCTTCTATTTTTGTGGAACCAAAAAGCTTTTCAATAGTGAGGCTTCCAGTCATTGAGTAATATAGAAAACTAGGCAATTCCAAGGCTCAGAATAACCTGAAGTGTCCCATGGGGGACTCAAAACGAAAATAAATTAGAGCTCAAAATATGCAGAACAGATCTCGGAAATTCAAATCGCAGTTTGCAGGACTGCAGTTCTGGTACAAAGTCTGCTTTTTCTGCTTTTTCATCTCACTAATGAAACAAACATTGTTTTCTTGTCACACACCAGAAAATTTTGTTCCACAGATCTCTGCAATTGCTGCCTTAGCAGATGAGCTTCGTTTCAGTTCTGGCAAAGGAACTGGATGGATCCACAGGGAAGAGCTGTAGAAATACAGAATTTATGGAGCCACTTACAGCTCTGCCACAAAACTCTGACAGCTTAAATTAAAAGTAAAGAACAGATTAATTCTGTAGGTATATACCATTAATATAGATCTATTTCTTTACTGCTGTGCAGTGATAAGTCAAAGCTGATAAAAAAATAAATAAAAAGTCCTTTCAAAAGAACTAAATGTGAAGCCTAGTCATTGCTCTGAGTGACAGCCTCTGGGATAAAAAAGTTAGGCAAGGTGGATTTGCTGATTTTAGAGACAAAACAATGTTTTCCTTTTTTGCTTTCCAGAAATGTTCATCATAACTTTTCAATTATTTTGTGCTCTTTTGAAATTTTATGTTCCAGACAGGGCAAGAAACAGAACTGCAGTAGTTCCATGAAAGAAATGGTTGTTCCAAGATTTCTGGCTCTTGAAGAGGAACTAAGTAGTATTATATTTTTCATATAAAAGAATAAACATATGCTTGCAGTCACAGTGCCCTTTCAGATTAAGTGAATAAAACAAGAGCAAAAAGCAACGTCTTTGTGAGAGGGTGGATGCTGTCTGGAACTCTGCTAAATAATTTATGCTCATGCAAAGTGGATCTGCGGTGCTACCAGATTGCAGCGGCACATTTACACTCACTGCACAGGAGTTCAAATGTCAACATAAGGCAGCAAAGTGAGGGGAGGGGGAAAAAAGTAGAAGGAGAGATGAAAACAAGGAGATGCAGACTTTTTTTTTTTTTTTTTTTTTTTTTTTTTAACGGCAGTCAGTGCACCAAATGGTAGCTGCATATGCAGGGATTCAGGAAAAACAACTCTGGGTTGCTTCTTATACTCCCTGTGACTGTGATAGTGATAACTTCACAACAGGCAATTGTCTTGGAAAGTTCACAGCTCATTTGCCACAAACCCAAGAGGTCTGGATAGTTTGGGTAGACCTTGGCATGCAGGTGCTTATCTGAAGCAAGCTTTCACTTCAGACTGTGTTTTAAAGACGTGTTTCTTTTTTTTTTTTTCCTCTTCGATGCTAGATGTTGCAAGGGACTTCCAGGAGGGAAGGATGGCACCTGGGAGGAGGTCACAAGGCTCTGCTGTTGTGGAAGGGCCACCAGCTGGACCTCCCTTGAGGACCATGTGCCTCCTAGGAGGGCACCACTCCATTACAGGTGGTTCCATACCCTTGTTGGAGATCATCATGTGTCAGGGGTGTCTGGTCGACTGGCACAGCCAGATCTGATATGTGCAATCTCAAAGCTAAAGGAGAGACCATGATATTTTGTCATGAGTGGAAGTACCACTGTAGAAGAAGATGGCGCATTAAAGGGATGAGACTATTGCTCAGCATTCAGTAATTATTGGTTTTATCTGTTCTTTGCCAAAATAAACATGTCTTTAGAGGGGAGAAGAATAATGAAATTAATTTTTCTTCATTTCTTGAGCAAAATTCAAACATCTAATAATTCCAATTTTATTTCATTTAAATTATTAAAAAAAGTTTACATGGTATATTTTTAATGATATATATACTTTTGATTGATACAATTACTTTGGGCTTCTCTACCAGAGTAGTTTTGCTTTATTGTTGGCAGCCAGCAACGGCTCTTCAGCAGCCTGCAGTAATGTCTGTGGCACTGCGGGTCTCCTTACTGACCTTCAAGCATTTTACATAGATAAAAAGTTACTATTCTCTTCATCTTGCAGATGAAATACAGATGGTGGCACAAGAAGGGTCTTTTTCTTTCTGTTGTGTTTTTGTTTGTTTGTTTAGTTTGGGGTTGGTTTTTTTTCTTTTCTTGGAGTTGTTCAAGGAATTGGTACAGAGCTGAGAATGGTGGTCATGCAAACTGTGCCCAGGAGCCCGGTTCTTCCCAAATGTGGCTGCTGCATTTCAGCAGGGGGTGAAACCAGAGGAGGTTTGCTGCCTCTCTGAGGAAATTCCTGCAGAGACATCCTTCTGCAGCAGTCTGTTAGGGAGAGAAAGGCATTTGTTAAACATGTTTAAAGTATCAGCACAGAAAACTTGCTTACTGGTTACTACTTTGTAGCTCATATGAACCTTTGACAGATATCGTCTGGTTATGATATTTGCTGGTTTGGAGTATGTATGGCTTTTTAGTGGAGAGCAATACTGTCTTCCTCTGTGTGGCAGGATTTGAGGAGAGAGGGTTGTTCTGGCTTTTGTCCTGCACATCTGCAGCAGACCCAGAAGTGTTTTGGAATAAGAGCCTAAAGCCCTTATGGATAACAAGCGCTACATAAATCAAAGGTGTTAAAGATATGATAAGGTAGGAAGTAATAAATTCTGGAAGCAAGCTGGTCCACTTTGTATCCAGAGTTTGGGTTAGATTTATTGTAGAATTTATGTTGCAGTGCAAAAGACTGGGGCATAAAATCACTTGACAAGCAGTTCTCCAGAGAAATAGTTTCAGTCTACATTTGGCAGAGCTTCATGAGCTACTTCTGAGAAGATCAATGACAGGTAGATAAGAAAGCAAGAAGCTATCAATAAAGTGAAATTTCATTCATCAGAAACCTAATTTACCACTAAAAAATTGTTAGGAGGCTGCAAATCAATTTACTTGAATATTGTTGTCTTAGTATATTCTAGGCTAATGTGGGTTTGTAGGGAAGGTAGCAAGTGATGGGAAGGGTTGAGTTTTTTCAGAGCTAGACCATGGTATTTTTTCTCATCTAAAGTAAATATAAGGAGCCAGTATCTCATCAAGACCAAGTGCAGTATCTTACTGTAAGAATTGTTGAACTGGAGATGAAATGGATTGGTATTATGTAGAGGTTCCTATTGTACCAGGATTGGGGACACTTGTATTTTATTTTTAGCACTGTGTAACTTTAGGCAAGTCACCTTCTTTTAACAAGAATAGACATATTGTAGAGCAGGGTCACCTCAAACCAGGCTTCTTTCATCTTCCAGCTCAAGGAAACCAGTCTTATAAAGCACTTATCCCACAGACAGGGGGAGGAATACATTGTGCTCTCTTAAATATTCCTTATATTAGAGATAATGGTGACTGACAGTTCTTCATGATCCATGTTGTCATTCCAGGACTTGATGTAGTAGCTGAGGCTAAGATAGTCAACCAAATCAGCAGAAAATAATTAATGTTTTGTCAGAGCCATATCTGACACAGCGTTTGCAAGTTTGACTTCCCATTGTGTGACTACCTGCCTGCAATGTTTTGGAGAGGCTTGAGAATGATCACTTCCATAGTGGAGCTGTAACTTCTATTTCTATAGTCATGTAACCTTCACCAAAATAAGGTAAATCCCTACTATGGTGTTAAGTGTACTCAATTCTGACCAGAAGGGTAGTATTTGTTTGTGTCTGAGAATTGTCTGAAGAAAATCCATTTAGTTTTGACTGGAAGGAACAGTAATGTGCATTAGGACTATTATTTTTAAATTTTCATTCCTGTCTTTAATTATTTTTGTTATATGTCTTTCCTTTTATTTTTCAGACAGTTCTGCCATTAAGTGTTCAGAAAGTAATTCATGGAATTTGTGCCACAATGTATAATTCCTGTTGTAGCAGTAAACAGCTCACAAGTGGATTTTCTACAGTAGTTGTGGAAACCATAGGTCTTTCCCAGTGTACTTCAGCTTTTTGGAGTACCTGAATAGGGATGGGACAGGGCAGACTAGAAATGACTGTTTGCCCCTTGACAGTCACATTAGTTGAACCAGAACCAAGTTCGTAGTCAGTATTTTTTGTATTGCAAGAAAGAAGGAACATCGAGTTTCAAGTGTCTCTTCATTACTGCTTTCTGCCAGGATGTCACTGCAGTCATAATGAAGTCCATGTGAAAAATCAGATAGTTGTTTTCTATCGATAAAATCTAGTCTGGATACTCTACATATAGGAAAAAAAAACCCAAAACAACCAACATGTTATGCAAGGGTTAAATAAGGCATTATTACATGTGCACTGTAAGGAATATATTTAGGAAGAAGTGTCAGTTCTCAATGCAGTGTTTTGCCAGAAAAATTTAAGTGAATTACGGAGTCAATTACAAATTCTTTGATGGTACTGGCAGCAGGAAAGTGTGACCTGTGAGATACAATGCATCCTTTAAGCTGCAGCCAAAGATATAATTAATAATATAGCCAGCTGCCATAACTGCAGTCTGCCCTTCTGGGGCCTGTAGCAGTCTAAGAAGTAACCTGGTAACATAAAAAGTCAATATGTGTGTTTTTTCACACTAATATGCATTTCTTAGTCACAGAGGTAATGATCAGGGTAGTTAGGTATATATGATTCTTCCTTAATCCAGGAGGAATTGCAGAAATCTTCTTGATGCCCCTTCCTAACTGACTTTCATGACCTCTTCTGTCTATATATGACTTCTGAAGTGAGCACAATATTTTTGCATAAATAATTGCCCTTTGGAAAGAGTCTTTGGGACTAGAACATGTCAATAAATATGCTCATCAGTATCTTCTGCATATACATCTGCTTGCCAACATTTGGTCATCTGTAGACTTGACTGCAGATTTCTAACCCTGAAGCAGGAAGCCCAGGTCCTAATGTGGCAGGAACTAAACATTTTACACCTAATTTAGGGAAAACAGAGGATCTCTTTGAGGAGGCAGTAGGCAGGACTTGTAATTTTTTTTTTTATGTCAGTGACTGACATAAAATGCTGCTACCGTTATAGTCTCACCTATTGAAATTGCTTTCCATGGTCTGGGATGAGGGATTTCCATACTGTATTGTAGATTATCAGTTTTGATCCTGAAAAATGGACAATATTGGTGTAGCAAGACTACTAATGATAAATCTAACAGCCTACAGTTTATAACCAAGTTTCATAATGACTTGGCCAATTTTAAAATGAATGCTGATAGATGTTGTGTCAAAAGGGGCCTCGTGGCATCTAGTATAATTTTAATATGGTTGCCTGAGCTGTTCTAGCTCAGGCTGTCATGGAGGATTGTCTTATGCCAGCTGTGCTGCAGGACTGGACACTTCAGCAGTAGGAATGAAACTGGAGAAAAATCCAAATGTTGCTGTGTAAGACATTCCTCCTGCTAGCTGTTTCCCATGCTGGGCACCCCTGGCAAGAGCTTCAGCAGCTGATGTGGCAGAGACAGGGCTGCAGGATCACACATTTAACAGTGTGTTTGCTGTTCAGTGTCTGACTGAGAGGATGCTGCTGCTTCAAGAGCGTGTTTGTTTTTTCTTGCCTCGGGGATTTCTATGGAGCATCCCATCGCCTTGGAGGGACAGAGCTTTGTGCAGTGCTCAGCACTCTGGAGTCCTGACTCCCACTTAGGCCCAAGGAGCTTTGGTGAATATTAATAATTGATGACACTTTTGTGATATTTTTTCCCTGCACATGCATCATGAACCTTCTTTGGTGGCTGCAGTAGGCATAGCCTCAGCCTCTCTACGTCCAGCTTTCATACAAAGGGTTTCTGACACTGCAAAGACTCCTTCCAGCTGTGAGTAAGGATGAAACTGAGCTAAACATGCTTTTCCATGAAGCACAGAAGTTTATAGGGAAAGGTTTCCATAGGGAACTGTGTCTGTTTATAAGGACCTGGAGTATGCTTCAGTTTCAAGATAGTAGTAAGACTAGAATTACTAAGGTTGCAGTGCTATCCTGGACCAGCTGAAGTCTTCTGGTAATCGACTGATCTCCTCTGAGAGGTTGAGATTTAACCCTAGAGACTTCTGGGATGATTTCACAAACGTTACTTGAAAGAGAAGGAACTGTGATATGGGGAGCCCATTGCAATGCCTCTGGCTGGCAGCAAAGGGAAAAGGCTGGATTCAGTTTCCACAGACCTCTAGTGAAGTACTGCCCTGGGCTGTTGCCCAGAAAACTGGCTATTTCTGAATAGTAAGTCCTCCTTTTGGAGCAGAGATTACTGATTACATGGGCTGGTTAGCTCAGTCAGTTGAGCATAGCGCTAACAACGCTAAGGTCGCGGATTCTATTCCCATTTGGTCCCCATGTGTTGCTTGATCTAGTCAACAGGTGATGTCTCTGGCAACAGGGAAGCTGGATTAAAATGATCTCTAAGGTCCCTTCTAGCCTAGGCCATTCTATGATTCTATGAGACCCCTGGCTGTTTCCCTGGCACTAGTTCCCCCCTCCCACCCACACAGGGTGTTGATGTCAAATCCTGTAGCGCTGTTCCGCTGTGAAGAGAGAGCCCTGGACGAGTGACTTTTAACCCTGCGGCATGAGGCTGTGTCCTTGGTGAGGTGCTATCATTGCCAGGCATTTTTATCCACTGCCCCCTCCCGTGAGTTGTTTTCCAGTGGCCTTTATTGTGAAGTGGGTGTCCTGTATGCCCAGGGACCCACCGATGCTCCTTGCTGTAGCTGGAAGACCAGAGTCTTGCTGCCTATCCCTTGTTCTGGGGTTTCTGTGCCTCCAGGCTATAAGACTTGAAACCCTGCAGTAGCACGATTTGATACATTCAGGAATACCTGGCTGTTTCACACGTTATTTTGCTGACTATAATTTACTCAGTTTTATGGTGTGGCTCCAAGTCCTTTTAGACCCCACAGGTTTTTCCTCATCCTCTCCCTTCCCCTCTGCCAGTGGTCCCACCCTCCTTGACTGCGACTGCTCTAAAGCTTTTGAGAACAGGATGCCTTTGATTACTGAGCCTGAAGCTACCTTCTGCTGTTTTTCAGGTGGCTTTCCCTGAGATATTCCCTTTTTATTTCTTGATTGCTCTTCCCTCCCCCATTGCTTCATCTCTGTATGCTCGAGAGTCCTGTGCATGCAGAGTAACTTTTGCAGGCTGTGTCCAAACTGTGTCAGTGAAAGCACTGAGGCAATTTTCCCATGTAATAAATACGCCTCACGTGATGTTTCAAACAGATTAGAATCGTGCCCAAGGTGTGTTTTTAATAAACAGAAGAAGAAAATCCTATCCCACCCTACCACCTTCGCCTCTGGATATAGAGTATTTCTTTTAAGTTTGTCTTTCAAGACAGCTTAAAAATAGGCTTTTGGCCTGCTGATTCCCTTTCATCAAGTAGGAAGAAAACTGCTCCCATCTTTTCAATCCCAGTGAGCTTCAGTGTATTTAGTTGCAAATATAGAATTTTCCTTTTTTAAATAAAATTAAGCTGACATTGACATCCAAGGGTTAAATTCAGCAATAATTCAAAGGAAGACAGATTCTTATTAAATTTCTTGTTTAAACTCCACTGTGGGAATGGTATACTATTTGCTGTTAGTATTAGATACATGATATCCCTGGAAGTATAAAACAGATGTATGGTAGAGTGAAAATGGAAATAAGTGTCTAAAAGACACCCAGCTGAGAACTTTTATCAGATATTTCATTGTTTTATTTTATTTCTTCTATGTTAAAATGCCTCTGTTATAAACTGGCAAGGCAAAGATTAAAGTAAATACTCTACTTTTTTTCTTACCTGTGCAGAGGAGAAGTTTCAAAGCTTTGGCCGAATTTGCCATCCCCATGTGTCAGGGACTTTCAAGGGAAGGCAGCGAGCGCACCCGGGGAGAGCGGGGCAGGTGTGACTTGCTGTTCAGGTTGGCAGCAGGAGGAGTGAGTCACAGCCCTGCATGCTGGCCGAAAGTACCTCCCTCCCCCTCTCTTTAACATTAATACAGGATTTCTTCTGATCCCTCAGCACAGTGTATTGGCAGTCTAACCTCAGAGGGAACATCATGTACAGCACTTGGGCATTCCTTGCTTGCTGCGTTCTTCTATATTATTTTTTTACAAAGTGCTTTTATTTTCAAGGAGCGTGGTTTTGCTGAGAGGAAGCCTTTGCTATATGAACAAATCCCATGCTTACTACAGGCTCAGTTTAAACAAAACTGATTTTCTGAGCTAGCCCATGAAGTGCTACTTGGGGAGTGACACTTTATGGAGGTTTGATGCCAGTGGCTGTACGCTGGACGTGATGCCTTGGACAGCATCACAGTGTCAGCATGAGGATTTTGGCAGCAGGCAGCATGCCCTCCACCCACCTGGCCTGGCACTGTGAGGTAGGGTAGAGCCCTCTCTCCAAAGGCGTTTTGCTGGGTGCTCACATACCCAGGAGGTGCTCACTGGCCACCCAAGGACAGCCCAGCTGGCTCCTGCAAAGAGGATGTAGAGGTGAGAGGCTGGTGAGCCATCCTGACTCCTGCCTTTACCCACGCTCAGTCTTTGTAAAGGTGCCAGGTAGTCGTTGAATATTTTTTTTTTCCCAGTTGCATGTGTGTAACTCTTAAAAAATGTGTGATTTCTGGAGTCTGATGGTCAGAGAAGTAGGATTTGAAAGGAAAACAGTAGCTTAAAATAAATTTTCTTATAGTGAAGCGCTGAGGATGACTGGAGGAGTCCCCCATGAAAATGCCCCATCATGGCACTGAAATCCCTGTGCCAACATTGGGCAGTAGAGAGCCTTCATGGCAACAGACCAGGAGGGTCACCTACCTCCATGCCCGAGCCCTGGCTGCAAGAGACTTTCTCCATCTCCATACCCCCAACGCTCTGCTAGGGCTGCCTAGGCAGACCTATCTCCTCTGTTAAGCTGGGGGAAGAAGGGACAGCTAGTGGAGTCCCTTTCATGTTGTCATGGAGTAAGGTTTAGGTGAGATATGTGCAGGCTAGGAAAACTCTTTTAATGAGTGCAGCGGAAAGCCCACATGTGGTGGGAAGGCAGAAGAGAAGGAAGGAGGGATGAGTTTGGAGCAGGCCCTCAAGCTAAGGATTTCTTGGCTATTTTTATGCTTTCATTCCTATGTTTAAAAATGACTCAGTTGTTCTTCCTCGTATGATATAATGGGCCCCATGAGAAATTTCCTAGGTTAACAAAACCTTGCACTTGCATAACATCACTTTTTCAATATGTGCTTCTCCCCAAGGAGCATCCCAGGGAGCAGAAGGGTTAAACGCCATAATTGCCAGAGGAATTGCCTTGATCAAGGAGCCCAAAGAAAACAGACTTTCTTGTGTAAAACTCCTCTGGAGAGTGGCTTGAGATGATACAGAAGGATGAAGGCTGACCCTGCATTTTACAATGCTAAAAACAGGAGCTGGCTTATGTGGGGAGGGGTGAATGCTTTGTCATATGCCAGACGCTGGTATATCAGAGGAGGGTCTCATTCATGGAAGTCCTTGGGAATTTAACAGACTGGAGCATACAGCCACTGGCAGGACCAGGCTGGGTTTTATGCAGACTCTCAGGAGCCACAGTATCCTATGCCATGGTCCTGAGACAAGCAGCCTTTTCTCAGACTCCCTATCCTGACCGCCAAATGAATTTTCCCACTGAAATATCACCAAATAGGAAGTACCTGGCTGCAGAGAGCAGTGACAGCGATGTGCTGCTTTCTCCTGTGGATGGAGACACGGCTTTTCACTGCAGTAAATAATATGGGAATTACAAAATAACTGCAGGGCTAAGCAAGAATGTTGTGTTAAAAAAACAAAACAAAACAAAACAAAACAGAAAGCAATGAAAGGGATAGTCAGGGCTGGCAAAATTGCAGTGTGGGAAGGATGGGAGACAGAATTCAAAGAGCTTTTGGTTCATTAGCAGGCAAACATGCTGTGACAGCTCATTGTGAAACAAATGCTTTTCTCCATATGAAAATGCAGGTGCTTATTTAAACAAAGGCTGAGTCTGAAATTACTTTCTGCAGCTGGCTGCCTGGCTGTAAGTGGCATCCTCAGTAATTGCTGCTTTACCTGTCCACTCAGGAGCGAGGCAATCTAATGCCCTATAAATAAATAAATGTACAATGACTCTGTATTTGTGCAGCATGTGGCACAGTGGGGACCTGAGGCTTCTGGGGACTATTGCAGCATAAATAATAACAGGAGGATGTGTACCTTGCTGTGAGCAAGTCTGGTTTGTTTTAAGTTAGGTCTTTTACGGGAGTTACGTAAATCATATTTTTTTAATACATCATTTTGAGGGCGTATGATTCCCCAACTCAAATTGCATGTCTTTTCATCGCTTTTCTCTGTAAAGGGTTTATATATATCAAGTATTCAGTTACTCCCAAGATGATATGCTGTATTTCAAGGCATGGTTTCACCTGAACTCCATCATAAAAGATACCCAGACACTGAAAGTGTTTGTGGAGATTATCTTGATTTTATAATGTTGAGAAGAGAAAAACATTTAAATAGGGAATTTACTTATTTTCTACCTGAATGGCATCAATAAATTTTGTTCTGGCTTTTCCATTTCTATTGATCTTACGGGGATGAATTTCAATTTACATATTACTATTTTATAATGGTTTATCTGTCAAATCTCTTTGAGATTGATAACTTTAGCTGTAAGGATTAACTTTGGAGTGTTCATTTTGCAAAACACTTTCATGTTTTTGCTCCACTTCAAACTGCAGAAATGTCAAAATATCAGTATTCTCTGGGAAGTAGAAACATGCTGTGTCTTACCTCTCAAGTCATAGGCCCATTATACAGAGCCATTAAATGTGTTTTGAAGTTCAATTCAGGTTACTAGGGACTTATGCATGTGTTTAATAACTTTGTTACTGAGCTATAAAGAGAGAAGAATAGATTCACACTGTGTCAGAAATATTACTATGGCCCTTTTTCAAGCCCGTGTACTAGTATTGTAACTATAACTTAGAAAATTATTGCCACTGTCCATTAATTATTTTCTTGGCACCAAAGGCAGCCCCATAGAGAGAGACACTTTCTCAAATGTTATTCAGTGCTACATGTGCATATATAAATATGTATAAATATATTCATATCTGGGAATATATTTAACGTGTAAATTAGAAGGTGTTTTCTTGCACAGACTTCTAATAGCCAGAACAACCATATTCATAGCGAGGCTGGATAATTTTACAAACAAGATTACACTATACTGTTCTTGCAGTAAGAGGGAATTCACCTCTAACCCATGAAGAGTCCTTTTATTGTAGACTTCAGATCTGCTGAATGACTTAATGTATGTACATTCAAGTGAATATCAATTGTATGATTGCATATACTGCAGTAAACAACTCCATGATGTATACCTGCGAACTGATGAGTTTAATCCTTCGAAAAGCTCTAGCATAGATTCAATAAAAATTCAAGATTAACTTTTCGGCATTAAAAATAGTGGAGACCTGTATATGGAAAAGTGTGATGCCTGAAAAGCTACAAGATGATTTAATTGATTAAATTTCCCATTGCAAATATTGTCATGAAAAAAAGTCTCAGAATAAAAAAAGTATGATATTCACCAGAAATATTTTCTTTTAATTACATTCTGGAAATGAGACAAAGCTTTGATTTTGATTTATAAGAAGTTGTGCATCTGTGCACAGGAAAAGTAAGTGTTGTGACCTAATAAACTTTGCATAAATAGATGTATCCCTCTTTGTGGAGGTCATTCAGCAAGAAAATGCATTTGTTGTTACTTTGGTAGGAAAGAAAAATGGTCTGTTTACAAATGTGTCTGCTGAATTAGATATTTTCATACTTTTGGGCATTGCTGCATTAATTTATAAGGTTCCAAGCTTGATGCTGGCAATGGGGTTTTCATTTATTTCTTTGAATGTGGCTAAACTGCAGGAGATAGACCACAAAAGATTGCCTCTGAGACAAACGTTGAAGCCACTGGGGGAAATCTATGTAACTGCAACTAGAATTTTCAGTCCTACCAAGTCCTGACAGACTGCCACGGCACTGAGCCTGTGAAGGAAGATCTCCTGATAGAAGGCCTTCTGGACTTGTGTAGTGATGTATCCAAATAACTAAACCAAGGCAACACCTTAAACACATCTCTGTATTACAGCCCCAGATTAGCTCACCATGGGGAGCTATGTAAAAAGTGCTTTTAAACGTTTGTTGCAAGAACAACGTGGATTTAGTCTGGAACCATGAAGTAGAAATAATGACTGCATTAAAATTAATGCCTCTATTGGTTAATGAGGGACATAATTTAGTGTCATGCTCTACTTAATTAAAAAAAAAAAAAAGAAGAAGGAAGTGAGGCTTTCATTTCGGCCAGCACTGTTGAGCCAGTGAGTAAGAGTGTACCCAGACTCCAGAAAAGTACTTGCACGTATTCATTGAAGATAATGGGGCTACTCAAGTATTCAAAGTTATGTTAAAGGTACACATGTGCTTTCCAATGCATTACATACTTCAAGCCGTAGTAATGAAAGAAACAAAATTTCAGGATAACCACAATAAAATTAATTAAAATCTTGTGCATGAATTGGAAGGGTCATGTCAGGTGGCCTGAATCTCCCCATCAATCACTCAGCCTAATGGTCTGGCTATTGACTTTCCGCTGGCCTCCAGGGCTGCATATTAAGACCATTGCAGAGCAGCTCCTGCAGACATGTAGCACCAGGCACGTGTGCTTTTCATCCCTTTCTTTTGATACTTGACCTACTTGTGCTAGAGTTTAGATGAGGTCACCCCTTTATTTTTTTCCTTCTTCACACTCTTTTGAATAGTTTAAGTTTTGTCATTCATTATTAGAATTCTAGTTTAGGAAAAACACAAGATTTTGGATTGAAATGTGAGGATTTGGTATCTCTTTCTTATGTTGCTTGGTTTTGCATCGTAGCGTTGGAATGTAAGATCTTGGGTGTTGATCACAGCAAATATGTCAAAGCTTCTCGGAGGTGGCGGGAAATTTACTTCTACACAACACTAACGGGCCAAAAAAAAGAGATTTCTGGTGATACCCTTGACTGATTTGATCAGACGTAGCCACTTCTGACTGGAACAATAGCAGCTGGTAGCCTTGCCCCATGTGCTGACAAAACCAATTCCACCACTGGAGGAGACCGAGATACTTGAAACTGAGTGTGCCACACACCAGGCAGAGGCTTGCAGGATAATTTCCTGTTTTAATTCAGCTTATGTGGATTCTGATGACAACTGAACTTTTGTTTCATTTTCTGCAATCAAGCTGGAAGCTCTCCTGGCTTTGCCAGTATTCAAAAACATTAATTTCTTGGGGTGGTTGCAAGAAGCTTCCAGAGCTACCTTTCCTAAGGCAGAGGTGTTGAGCATGTGAGCCTTGGAGCCAGGAGCTCTCAGGTTTTAGCAGTGGGATGGTAACCCTCAGGCCTGCCTGCTCCGGAACCGGGGCTTCGGCTGCGGAGCAAATGCACGTGCGAGCTGCTTTGAGGCTAAGGGCTTCCAAGGTCTGAGGACCGCTGGCCTCGGACAAACTCTCCAAGGCCCTATGTGTGGCCCAAAGTCTGGAAATTGATAAAAGTTTAGTGAAAAGCAAGTGTTTGTTTAAAAGCACTTGGGCTGGTTTTTTTCAAGGAAACTTTGTTTCCCTGTAAGATTTCCAACCTGCGCCACCAAAAAGTCCGCTTATGCTTTGATTTATTATAAATTCTTGGAACACACATCAAAAGTCTTCATAGATGGAGCTACCATTTACTTTGAGGAGAATCTGGGTTGTATAACTGATTATATAACTAAATGTAATTACTTCTTTCAAAGTATACACAACAAAATCTCAGCATTTTTTGCCTATCTGTAGATCTTGGTTATTAGAGTTTATATATGAATTTTCATCCATGCCAAGCATGATATGACCAAGACCAGATGTTTTCAGACCTACCCCTGTTTGAGGAACATATAATAGCACAATTGCAGGTCTGTGTTCTGCATAGTGAAAATCAGACAATAGAAGCATGGGAAAAATAATTTTTTTTTCCTTCTCTGATGTTTCTTTGCATGAATCCAAGCATATATGGATTCCTTTATGCCTCTTCAGCTGGGGAGGAAACTATAAGAAGCAGTTTGCAGTGGCATTAATTTCAAGAATGGAAAACATTTCTGTCTCTTTTCACACCAAACTACATACCACCACCCATAATCCCCACCCTCCATGATCTGGAAATGTTAGCTGTATGATACAGAACCTTTGTGATTCTGCCTTGAGAAACGAGTTAGTAACAAATACTCCATCTTTGTCAACAGTTCTACCTTCTGACCTTTTAGATTCATGCTTGGATTGCTCTGATAATAAATATGTATTTCTCTTTAACAGGCTCACTTGTTCAGGAAGTGGCAAGAGGTCTGGATACAAAGATGTGACCCTTTTGGTGATTCTGCGCCACCTGGGGAAGGAAAGATGCTCAAGATGCAGATCAACATCATTCTCCCAGGCGCCTGCTTGGGGCAACACAACCTTGTGAGTTCAGTGCCCTTCCTCCTGTGCACCAAGTGCTCAGAGGTACCGCTGTGATCAGACTCTCACCTGTGGCACAGGAGAAGCAGCTCACCCTGCTGCAATGGGCTCTCAGGATCATGGACAAGTGACCTGGTTATTTTTTTTAAGGAATAGGTGTATTCAGCTTTCTAATCTGGCCTGAGCCTGCACTGTTGAAGGTGAGCTTTGGAAATGCAGGAGGCAGCTGGCTGCATGTTATTTTATTGGCCTGAAAGAAACATCCAAGAATGTTTGATGAGAGCTTCAGAAGACCAAGCAGTGAAACATTTAGCTTCTTTAAATGACAACCTTTGAATTAGTCTTTGCAAACTTAGCCCAAAGTTTGTTTGAAGGTAACTGGTATGTCACGTAAAGCAAGTATGCTGGAATGCAATAATGTAAGCTGAAGCTGAGGAGGCATGTTCCTGTTTGGAAGGCAGCAAAAACCAGACACAGAGCAGACACCTTTACGGAGAATTCATTATAAAGCCAGTGAACAAGGAGTGAACAATACCATGTTGCTCGTACAGTCACTCAGGGCTTTCGTGGATATTTGTGATTCACTCCTGTGACTCAGAAGGTGCAGTCTCTGGTACAGGCAATGCCCCAAAGTGAATGTGAACTTCTGGGGGCTTCCAGGTTATTTATCAATCTACTTCCTGTTCCTGAACACACCACGCTTCTGGATTTTCACTTCCGTGCTCTATATACAAGTGAAAAACAAAGGATGTATAACATATATTTCATCTAAGGCATAGCAACATAAAGGCTGAAGAGCATTTTTTCAGAAAATGCAGGTGTTAAAGCTCAAATCCTAATCCAGGCCCTGTTCAGAAGCGTAGGTGTTCAGACCACCCAAATTTAGCCTCCCAACTTGGCTGGTTAAGCTAGCCAGCTAGGCTTTCCAGGTTCCCTCTGGAATCAAGGGAAAAACAGAGGGGGAGAGAGAGACTTGCTTCCAGGAGCAATTCAGTAAGCCTGTGTCAGCTCCTGTTCTGAATTGCCTCTAGGAGAGCTTATATTAAGGGAGTTTAAGGAGGCGAGCCAGGTAACTTAACCAGCTAGGCTGGGTGCCTAAATTCAGTGCTCTGAAAATAACTTGTGCTGTAAGAAACAGCATCATCTACCTTTACGTCTGTACATGGTATCTCGTGAAGCCACAAAAAAAAGTCCATTTTCCCACTTTTCTCTAGCTTGTGTGTGTTCTCCCCATCTCTCCAGAATTCTTTGTCCCTCTTTCTCTTGCACCCCAAGAGACACAAAAATCATCTGCTTAGGAGCCTGGAGGAATCATTCACACACAGTGTATGTGCTGTCTAGTAGTAGTAGGGAATGTTCCTTGTCTTTCTGTCTTTCTTACAAAACAGTATCATGACATCCCATAATGACAGTATTTGCAGCTGTGATTGTCAGGCATCACGGAGCCATTTGGGAATCTCCTGATCAGACCAGAGACTGCTGGAAGATGGTGAGCTGACAGAACTTGCAATGCTCTGTTGAAACAGGTCTCTTTTTTTTGGCATTTTCAAAGGAAATCAGGCAAAGCGACAGCCTCAGCAGTGGGTCAGTCCACAGGCAGGCAGGTCCTGAAAGATTTGGTCTCTTTTGCCAGAACCACCACGATGCCAGCTCGTCACCATGTCACTGAACATAAAGAGTTAGCAGCCACTCAGGATTTATCAGAAAGGAAATTTTTTTTTTTTCTGGTCAGCTCACTAATGCTGCTTGGGGATTTTTTATTTATTTTTC